>NW_026289589.1:0-29604 GCF_023373465.1 Oncorhynchus keta | reverse complement strand
AATTATCTACACATGATGTATGGAGAATTATCTACACATCACTATGTATGGAGAATTATCCACACATCACTCTGTATGGAGAATTATCTACACATCACTATGTATGGAGAATTATCTCAACATTATGCATGGAGAATTATCTACACATCACTATGTATGGTGAATTATCTACACATTATGTATGGAGAATTATCTACACATCACTATGTATGGAGAATTATCTACACATCACTATGTATGGCAATTATCCACACATCACTATGTATGGAGAATTATCCACACATCACTCTGTATGGAGAATTATCTACACATCACTATGTATGGAGAATTATCTCAACATTATGTATGGAGAATTATCTACACATCACTATGTATGGCGAATTATCCACACATCACTATGTATGGTGAATTATCTACACATTATGTATGGAGAATTATCTACACATCACTATGTATGGTGAATTATCTACACAGTATGTATGGAGAATTATCTACACATCATTATGTATTGAGAATTATCCACACATCATATATGGAGAACTATCTACACAGTATATATGTAGAACTATCTACACATTATATATGGAGAATTATCTACATATTATGTATGGAGAATTATCTACACATCACTATGTATGGAGAATTATCCACACACCACTATGTATGGTGAATTATCTACACATCACTATGTATGGAGAATTATCTACACATTATTTATGGAGAATTATCTACACATTATATATGGAGAATTATCTACATATTATGTATGGCGAATTATCCACACATCACTATGTATGGTGAATTATCTACACATTATGTATGGAGAATTATCTACACATCACTATGTATGGAGAATTGTCTACACATGATGTATGGAGAATTATCTACACAACACTATGTATGGAGAATTATCCACACATCACTCTGTATGGAGAATTATCTACACATCACTATGTATGGAGAATTATCTCAACATTATGTATGGAGAATTATCTACACATCACTATGTATGGAGAATTATCTACACATTATGTATGGAGAATTATCTACACATCACTATGTATGGAGAATTATCTACACATCACTTTGTATGGAGAATTATCTACACATCACTATGTATGGAGAATTATCTCAACATTATGTATGGAGAATTATCTACACATCACTATGTATGGGGAATTATCTACACATCACTCTGTATGGAGAAGTATCTACACATCACTATGTATGGAGAATTATCTACACATTATGTATGGAGAATTATCTACACATCATTATGTATTGAGAATTATCCACACATCATATATGGAGAACTATCTACACAGTATATATGTAGAACTATCTACACATTATATATGGAGAATTATCTAAATATTATGTATGGAGAATTATCTACACATTATGTATGGAGAATTATCTACACATCACTATGTATGGAGAATTATCCACACATCACTATGTATGGTGAATTATCTACACATCACTATGTATGGAGAATTATCTACACATTATTTATGGAGAATTATCTACACATCACTATGTATGGAGAATTATCCACACATCACTATGTATGGTGAGTTATCTACACATTATGTATGGAGAATTATCTACACATCACTATGTATGGAGAATTATCTACACATCACTATGTATGGCGAATTATCCACACATCACTATGTATGGAGAATTATCCACACATCACTCTGTATGGAGAATTATCTACACATCACTATGTATGGAGAATTATCTCAACATTATGTATGGAGAATTATCTACACATCACTATGTATGGCGAATTATCCACACATCACTATGTATGGAGAATTATCTACACATCACTATGTATGGAGAATTATCTACACATCACTATGTATGGCGAGTTATCCACACATCACTATGTATGGAGAATTATCCACACATCACTCTGTATGGAGAATTATCTACACATCACTATGTATGGAGAATTATCTCAACATTATGTATGGAGAATTATCTACACATCACTATGTATGGCGAATTATCCACACATCACTATGTATGGAGAATTATCTACACATCACTATGTATGGAGAATTATCTACACATCACTCTGTATGGAGAATTATCTACACATCACTATGTATGGAGAATTATCTCAACATTATGTATGGAGAATTATCTACACATCACTATCTATGGCGAATTATCCACACATCACTATGTATGGTGAATTATCTACACATTATGTATGGAGAATTATCTACACATCACTATGTATGGAGAATTATCCACACATCACTATGTATGGTGAATTATCTACACATCACTATGTATGGAGAATTATCTACACATTATTTATGGAGAATTTTCTACACATCACTATGTATGGAGAATTATCTACACATCACTATGTATGGCGAATTATCCACACATCACTATGTATGGTGAATTATCTACACATCACTATGTATGGAGAATTATCTACACATGATGTATGGAGAATTATCTACACATCACTATGTATGGAGAATTATCCACACATCACTCTGTATGGAGAATTATCTACACATCACTATGTATGGAGAATTATCTCAACATTATGTATGGAGAATTATCTACACATCACTATGTATGGAGAATTATCTACACATTATGTATGGAGAATTATCTACACATCACTATGTATGGAGAATTATCTACACATCACTTTGTATGGAGAATTATCTACACATCACTATGTATGGAGAATTATCTCAACATTATGTATGGAGAATTATCTACACATCACTATGTATGGGAATTATCTACACATCACTCTGTATGGAGAATTATCTACACATCACTATGTATGGAGAATTATCTACACATTATGTATGGAGAATTATCTACACATCATTATGTATTGAGAATTATCCACACATCATATATGGAGAACTATCTACACAGTATATATGTAGAACTATCTACACATTATATATGGAGAATTATCTACATATTATGTATGGAGAATTATCTACACATTATGTATGGAGAATTATCTACACATCACTATGTATGGAGAATTATCCACACATCACTATGTATGGTGAATTATCTACACATCACTATGTATGGAGAATTATCTACACATTATTTATGGAGAATTATCTACACATCACTATGTATGGAGAATTATCTACACATCACTATGTATGGCGAATTATCCACACATCACTATGTATGGTGAATTATCTACACATTATGTATGGAGAATTATCTACACATCACTATGTATGGAGAATTATCTACACATCACTATGTATGGTGAATTATCCACACATCACTATGTATGGAGAATTATCCACACATCACTCTGTATGGAGAATTATCTACACATCACTATGTATGGAGAATTATCTCAACATTATGTATGGAGAATTATCTACACATCACTATGTATGGCGAATTATCCACACATCACTATGTATGGTGAATTATCTACACATTATGTATGGAGAATTATCTACACATCACTATGTATGGAGAATTATCTACACAGTATGTATGGAGAATTATCTACACATCATTATGTATTGAGAATTATCCACACATCATATATGGAGAACTATCTACACAGTATATATGTAGAACTATCTACACATTATATATGGAGAATTATCTACATATTATGTATGGAGAATTATCTACACATCACTATGTATGGAGAATTATCCACACATCACTATGTATGGTGAATTATCTACACATCACTATGTATGGAGAATTATCTACACATTATTTATGGAGAATTATCTACACATCACTATGTATGGAGAATTATCTACACATCACTATGTATGGCGAATTATCCACACATCACTATGTATGGTGAATTATCTACACATTATGTATGGAGAATTATCTACACATCACTATGTATGGAGAATTATCTACACATGATGTATGGAGAATTATCTACACATCACTATGTATGGAGAATTATCCACACATCACTCTGTATGGAGAATTATCTACACATCACTATGTATGGAGAATTATCTCAACATTATGTATGGAGAATTATCTACACATCACTATGTATGGAGAATTATCTACACATTATGTATGGAGAATTATATACACATCACTATGTATGGAGAATTATCTACACATCACTATGTATGGCGAATTATCCACACATCACTATGTATGGAGAATTATCCACACATCACTCTGTATGGAGAATTATCTACACATCACTATGTATGGAGAATTATCTCAACATTATGTATGGAGAATTATCTACACATCACTATGTATGGAGAATTATCCACACATCACTATGTATGGTGAATTATCTACACATTATGTATGGAGAATTATCTACACATCACTATGTATGGAGAATTATCTACACAGTATGTATGGAGAATTATCTACACATCATTATGTATTGAGAATTATCCACACATCATATATGGAGAACTATCTACACAGTATATATGTAGAACTATCTACACATTATATATGGAGAATTATCTACATATTATGTATGGAGAATTATCTACACATCACTATGTATGGAGAATTATCCACACATCACTATGTATGGTGAATTATCTACACATCACTATGTATGGAGAATTATCTACACATTATTTATGGAGAATTATCTACACATCACTATGTATGGAGAATTATCTACACATCACTATGTATGGCGAATTATCCACACATCACTATGTATGGTGAATTATCTACACATTATGTATGGAGAATTATCTACACATCACTATGTATGGAGAATTATCTACACATGATGTATGGAGAATTATCTACACATCACTATGTATGGAGAATTATCCACACATCACTCTGTATGGAGAATTATCTACACATCACTATGTATGGAGAATTATCTCAACATTATGTATGGATAATTATCTACACATCACTATGTATGGAGAATTATCTACACATTATGTATGGAGAATTATCTACACATCACTATGTATGGAGAATTATCTACACATCACTTTGTATGGAGAATTATCTACACATCACTATGTATGGAGAATTATCTCAACATTATGTATGGAGAATTATCTACACATCACTATGTATGGGGAATTATCTACACATCACTCTGTATGGAGAATTATCTACACATCACTATGTATGGAGAATTATCTACACATTATGTATGGAGAATTATCTACACATCATTATGTATTGAGAATTATCCACACATCATATATGGAGAACTATCTACACAGTATATATGTAGAACTATCTACACATTATATATGGAGAATTATCTACATATTATGTATGGAGAATTATCTACACATTATGTATGGAGAATTATCTACACATCACTATGTATGGAGAATTATCCACACATCACTATGTATGGTGAATTATCTACACATCACTATGTATGGAGAATTATCTACACATTATTTATGGAGAATTATCTACACATCACTATGTATGGAGAATTATCTACACATCACTATGTATGGAGAATTATCTACACATCACTATGTATGGCGAATTATCCACACATCACTATGTATGGTGAATTATCTACACATTATGTATGGTGAATTATCTACACATCACTATGTATGGAGAATTATCTACACATTATTTATGGAGAATTATCTACACATCACTATGTATGGAGAATTATCTACACATCACTATGTATGGAGAATTATCTACACATCACTATGTATGGCGAATTATCCACACATCACTATGTATGGTGAATTATCTACACATTATGTATGGAGAATTATCTACACATCACTATGTATGGAGAATTATCTACACATCACTATGTATGGCGAATTATCCACACATCACTATGTATGGTGAATTATCTACACATCACTATGTATGGAGAATTATCTACACATTATGTATGGAGAATTATCTACACATCACTATGTATGGAGAATTATCCACACATCACTATGTATGGTGAATTATCTACACATCACTATGTATGGAGAATTATCTACACATTATTTATGGAGAATTATCTACACATCACTATGTATGGAGAATTATCTACACATCACTATGTATGGCGAATTATCCACACATCACTATGTATGGTGAATTATCTACACATTATGTATGGAGAATTATCTACACATCACTATGTATGGAGAATTATCTACACATGATGTATGGAGAATTATCTACACATCACTATGTATGGAGAATTATCCACACATCACTCTGTATGGAGAATTATCTACACATCACTATGTATGGAGAATTATCTCAACATTATGTATGGAGAATTATCTACACATCACTATGTATGGGGAATTATCTACACATCACTCTGTATGGAGAATTATCTACACATCACTATGTATGGAGAATTATCTACACATTATGTATGGAGAATTATCTACACATCATTATGTATTGAGAATTATCCACACATCATATATGGAGAACTATCTACACAGTATAAATGTTGAACTATCTACACATTATATATGGAGAATTACCTACATATTATGTATGGAGAATTATCTACACATTATGTATGGAGAATTATCTACACATCACTATGTATGGAGAATTATCCACACATCACTATGTATGGTGAATTATCTACACATCACTATGTATGGAGAATTATCTACACATTATTTATGGAGAATTATATACACATCACTATGTATGGAGAATTATCTACACATCACTATGTATGGCGAATTATCCACACATCACTATGTATGGTGAATTATCTACACATTATGTATGGAGAATTATCTACACATCACTATGTATGGAGAATTATCTACACATCACTATGCATGGCGAATTATCCACACATCACTATGTATGGAGAATTATCCACACATCACTCTGTATGGAGAATTATCTACACATCACTATGTATGGAGAATTATCTCAACATTATGTATGGAGAATTATCTACACATCACTATGTATGGAGAATTATCTACACAGTATGTATGGAGAATTATCTACACATCATTATGTATTGAGAATTATCCACACATCATATATGGAGAACTATCTACACAGTATATATGTAGAACTATCTACACATTATATATGGAGAATTATCTACATATTATGTATGGAGAATTATCTACACATTATGTATGGAGAATTATCTACACATCACTATGTATGGAGAATTATCCACACATCACTATGTATGGTGAATTATCTACACATCACTATGTATGGAGAATTATCTACACATTATTTATGGAGAATTATCTACACATCACTATGTATGGAGAATTATCTACACATCACTATGTATGGAGAATTATCTACACATCACTATGTATGGCGAATTATCCACACATCACTATGTATGGTGAATTATCTACACATTATGTATGGAGAATTATCTACACATCACTATGTATGGAGAATTATCTACACATCACTATGTATGGCGAATTATCCACACATCACTATGTATGGAGAATTATCCACATCACTCTGTATGGAGAATTATCTACACATCACTATGTATGGAGAATTATCTCAACATTATGTATGGAGAATTATCTACACATCACTATGTATGGCGAATTATCTACACATCACTATGTATGGAGAATTATCTACACATCACTATGTATGGAGAATTATCTACACATAACTATGTATGGCGAATTATCCACACATCACTATGTATGGTGAATTATCTACACATTATGTATGGAGAATTATCTACACATCACTATGTATGGAGAATTATCTACACATCACTATGTATGGCGAATTATCCACACATCACTATGTATGGAGAATTATCCACACATCACTATGTATGGTGAATTATCTACACATCACTATGTATGGAGAATTATCTACACATTATTTATGGAGAATTATCTACACATCACTATGTATGGAGAATTATCTACACATCACTATGTATGGTGAATTATCTACACATTATGTATGGAGAATTATCTACACATCACTATGTATGGAGAATTATCCACACATCACTATGTATGGTGAATTATCTACACATCACTATGTATGGAGAATTATCTACACATTATTTATGGATAATTATCTACACATCACTATGTATGGAGAATTATCTACACATCACTATGTATGGAGAATTATCTACACATCACTATGTATGGAGAATTATCTACACATCACTATGTATGGCGAATTATCCACACATCACTATGTATGGAGAATTATCCACACATCACTCTGTATGGAGAATTATCTACACATCACTATGTATGGAGAATTATCTCAACATTATGTATGGAGAATTATCTACACATCACTATGTATGGCGAATTATCCACATCACTATGTATGGTGAATTATCTACACATTATGTATGGAGAATTATCTACACATCACTATGTATGGAGAATTATCCACACATCACTATGTATGGTGAATTATCTACACATCACTATGTATGGAGAATTATCTACACATTATTTATGGAGAGTTATCTACACATCACTATGTATGGAGAATTATCTACACATCACTATGTATGGCGAATTATCCACACATCACTATGTATGGTGAATTATCTACACATTATGTATGGAAATTATCTACACATCACTATGTATGGAGAATTATCTACACATCACTATGTATGGCGAATTATCCACACATCACTATGTATGGAGAATTATCCACACATCACTCTGTATGGAGAATTATCTACACATCACTATGTATGGAGAATTATCTCAACATTATGTATGGAGAATTATCTACACATCACTATGTATGGCGAATTATCCACACATCACTATGTATGGTGAATTATCTACACATTATGTATGGAGAATTATCTACACATCACTATGTATGGAGAATTATCCACACATCACTATGTATGGTGAATTATCTACACATCACTATGTATGGAGAATTATCTACACATTATTTATGGAGAATTATCTACACATCACTATGTATGGCGAATTATCCACACATCACTATGTATGGTGAATTATCTACACATTATGTATGGAGAATTATCTACACATCACTATGTATGGAGAATTATCTACACATGATGTATGGAGAATTATCTACACATCACTATGTATGGCGAATTATCCACACATCACTATGTATGGTGAATTATCTACACATTATGTATGGATAATTATCTACACATCACTATGTATGGAGAATTATCTACACATGATGTATGGAGAATTATCTACACATCACTATGTATGGAGAATTATTCACACATCACTCTGTATGGAGAATTATCTACACATCACTATGTATGGAGAATTATCTCAACATTATGTATGGAGAATTATCTACACATCACTATGTATGGAGAATTATCTACACATTATGTATGGAGAATTATCTACACATCACTATGTATGGAGAATTATCTCAACATTATGTATGGAGAATTATCTACACATCACTATGTATGGAGAATTATCTACACATTATGTATGGAGAATTATCTACACATCACTTTGTATGGAGAATTATCTACACATCACTATGTATGGAGAATTATCTGAAACATTATGTATGGAGAATTATCTACACATTATTTATGGAGAATTATCTACACATCACTATGTATGGAGAATTATCTACACATCACTATGTATGGAGAATTATCTACACATTATGTATGGAGCATTATCTACACATCATTATGTATTGAGAATTATCTACACATTATGTATGGTGAATTATCTACACATCACTATGTATGGAGAATTATCTACACATTATTTATGGAGAATTATCTACACATCACTATGTATGGAGAATTATCTACACATCACTATGTATGGAGAATTATCTACACATCACTATGTATGGCGAATTATCCACACATCACTATGTATGGTGAATTATCTACACATTATGTATGGAGAATTATCTACACATCACTATGTATGGAGAATTATCTACACATCACTATGTATGGCGAATTATCCACACATCACTATGTATGGTGAATTATCTACACATCACTATGTATGGAGAATTATCTACACATTATGTATGGAGAATTATCTACACATCACTATGTATGGAGAATTATCCACACATCACTATGTATGGTGAATTATCTACACATCACTATGTATGGAGAATTATCTACACATTATTTATGGAGAATTATCTACACATCACTATGTATGGAGAATTATCTACACATCACTATGTATGGCGAATTATCCACACATCACTATGTATGGTGAATTATCTACACATTATGTATGGAGAATTATCTACACATCACTATGTATGGAGAATTATCTACACATCACTTTGTATGGAGAATTATCTACACATCACTATGTATGGAGAATTATCTGAAACATTATGTATGGAGAATTATCTACACATTATTTATGGAGAATTATCTACACATCACTATGTATGGAGAATTATCTACACATCACTATGTATGGAGAATTATCTACACATTATGTATGGAGCATTATCTACACATCATTATGTATTGAGAATTATCCACACATCATATATGGAGAACTATCTACACAGTATATATGTAGAACTATCTACACATTATATATGGAGAATTATCTAAATATTATGTATGGAGAATTATCTACACATTATGTATGGAGAATTATCTACACATCACTATGTATGGAGAATTATCCACACATCACTATGTATGGTGAATTATCTACACATCACTATGTATGGAGAATTATCTACACCTTATTTATGGAGAATTATCTACACATCACTATGTATGGAGAATTATCTACACATCACTATGTATGGCGAATTATCCACACATCACTATGTATGGTGAATTATCTACACATTATGTATGGAGAATTATCTACACATCACTATGTATGGAGAATTATCTACACATCACTATGTATGGCGAATTATCCACACATCACTATGTATGGAGAATTATCCACACATCACTCTGTATGGAGAATTATCTACACATCACTATGTATGGAGAATTATCTCAACATTATGTATGGAGAATTATCTACACATCACTATGTATGGCGAATTATCCACACATCACTATGTATGGTGAATTATCTACACATTATGTATGGAGAATTATCTACACATCACTATGTATGGAGAATTATCTACACATTATGTATGGAGAATTATCTACACATCATTATGTATTGAGAATTATCCACACATCATATATGGAGAACTATCTACACAGTATATATGTAGAACTATCTACACATTATATATGGAGAATTATCTACATATTATGTATGGAGAATTATCTACACATTATGTATGGAGAATTATCTACACATCACTATGTATGGAGAATTATCCACACATCACTATGTATGGTGAATTATCTACACATCACTATGTATGGAGAATTATCTACACATTATTTATGGAGAATTATCTACACATCACTATGTATGGAGAATTATCTACACATCACTATGTATGGAGAATTATCTACACATCACTATGTATGGCGAATTATCCACACATCACTATGTATGGTGAATTATCTACACATTATGTATGGAGAATTATCTACACATCACTATGTATGGAGAATTATCTACACATCACTATGTATGGCGAATTATCCACAAATCACTATGTATGGAGAATTATCCACACATCACTCTGTATGGAGAATTATCTACACATCACTATGTATGGAGAATTATCTCAACATTATGTATGGAGAATTATCTACACATCACTATGTATGGCGAATTATCCACACATCACTATGTATGGTGAATTATCTACACATTATGTATGGAGAATTATCTACACATCACTATGTATGGAGAATTATCCACACATCACTATGTATGGTGAATTATCTACACATCACTATGTATGGAGAATTATCTACACATCACTATGTATGGCGAATTATCCACACATCACTATGTATGGTGAATTATCTACACATTATGTATGGAGAATTATCTACACATCACTATGTATGGAGAATTATCTACACATGATGTATGGAGAATTATCTACACATCACTATGTATGGAGAATTATTCACACATCACTCTGTATGGAGAATTATCTACACATCACTATGTATGGAGAATTATCTCAACATTATGTATGGAGAATTATCTACACATCACTATGTATGGAGAATTATCTACACATTATGTATGGAGAATTATCTACACATCACTATGTATGGAGAATTATCTACACATTATATATGGAGAATTATCTACATATTATGTATGGAGAATTATCTACACATTATGTATGGAGAATTATCTACACATCACTATGTATGGAGAATTATCCACACATCACTATGTATGGTGAATTATCTACACATCACTATGTATGGAGAATTATCTACACATTATTTATGGAGAATTATCTACACATCACTATGTATGGAGAATTATCTACACATCACTATGTATGGAGAATTATCTACACATCACTATGTATGGCGAATTATCCACACATCACTATGTATGGTGAATTATCTACACATTATGTATGGAGAATTATCTACACATCACTATGTATGGAGAATTATCTACACATCACTATGTATGGCGAATTATCCACAAATCACTATGTATGGAGAATTATCCACACATCACTCTGTATGGAGAATTATCTACACATCACTATGTATGGAGAATTATCTCAACATTATGTATGGAGAATTATCTACACATCACTATGTATGGCGAATTATCCACACATCACTATGTATGGTGAATTATCTACACATTATGTATGGAGAATTATCTACACATCACTATGTATGGAGAATTATCCACACATCACTATGTATGGTGAATTATCTACACATTATGTATGGAGAATTATCTACACATCACTATGTATGGAGAATTATCTACACATGATGTATGGAGAATTATCTACACATCACTATGTATGGAGAATTATTCACACATCACTCTGTATGGAGAATTATCTACACATCACTATGTATGGAGAATTATCTCAACATTATGTATGGAGAATTATCTACACATCACTATGTATGGAGAATTATCTACACATTATGTATGGAGAATTATCTACACATCACTATGTATGGAGAATTATCCACACATCACTATGTATGGTGAATTATCTACACATCACTATGTATGGAGAATTATCTACACATCACTATGTATGGCGAATTATCCACACATCACTATGTATGGTGAATTATCTACACATTATGTATGGAGAATTATCTACACATCACTATGTATGGAGAATTATCTACACATGATGTATGGAGAATTATCTACACATCACTATGTATGGAGAATTATTCACACATCACTCTGTATGGAGAATTATCTACACATCACTATGTATGGAGAATTATCTCAACATTATGTATGGAGAATTATCTACACATCACTATGTATGGAGAATTATCTACACATTATGTATGGAGAATTATCTACACATCACTATGTATGGAGAATTATCTCAACATTATGTATGGAGAATTATCTACACATCACTATGTATGGAGAATTATCTACACATTATGTATGGAGAATTATCTACACATCACTTTGTATGGAGAATTATCTACACATCACTATGTATGGAGAATTATCTGAAACATTATGTATGGAGAATTATCTACACATTATTTATGGAGAATTATCTACACATCACTATGCATGGAGAATTATCTACACATCACTATGTATGGAGAATTATCTACACATTATGTATGGAGCATTATCTACACATCATTATGTATTGAGAATTATCCACACATCATATATGGAGAACTATCTACACAGTATATATGTAGAACTATCTACACATTATATATGGAGAATTATCTACATATTATGTATGGAGAATTATCTACACATTATGTATGGAGAATTATCTACACATCACTATGTATGGAGAATTATCCACACATCACTATGTATGGTGAATTATCTACACATCACTATGTATGGAGAATTATCTACACATTATTTATGGAGAATTATCTACACATCACTATGTATGGAGAATTATCTACACAGTATGTATGGAGAATGATCTACACATCATTATGTATTGAGAATTATCCACACATCATATATGGAGAACTATCTACACAGTATATATGTATAACTATCTACACATTATATATGGAGAATTATCTACATATTATGTATGGAGAATTATCTACACATCACTATGTATGGAGAATTATCCACACATCACTATGTATGGTGAATTATCTACACATCACTATGTATGGAGAATTATCTACACATTATTTATGGAGAATTATCTACACATCACTATGTATGGAGAATTATCTACACATCACTATGTATGGCGAATTATCCACACATCACTATGTATGGTGAATTATCTACACATTATGTATGGAGAATTATCTACACATCACTATGTATGGAGAATTATCTACACATGATGTATGGAGAATTATCTACACATCACTATGTATGGAGAATTATCCACACATCACTCTGTATGGAGAATTATCTACACATCACTATGTATGGAGAATTATCTCAACATTATGTATGGAGAATTATCTACACATCACTATGTATGGGGAATTATCTACACATCACTCTGTATGGAGAATTATCTACACATCACTATGTATGGAGAATTATCTACACATTATGTATGGAGAATTATCTACACATCATTATGTATTGAGAATTATCCACACATCATATATGGAGAACTATCTACACAGTATAAATGTTGAACTATCTACACATTATATATGGAGAATGACCTACATATTATGTATGGAGAATTATCTACACATTATGTATGGAGAATTATCTACACATCACTATGTATGGAGAATTATCCACACATCACTATGTATGGTGAATTATCTACACATCACTATGTATGGAGAATTATCTACACATTATTTATGGAGAATTATATACACATCACTATGTATGGAGAATTATCTACACATCACTATGTATGGCGAATTATCCACACATCACTATGTATGGTGAATTATCTACACATTATGTATGGAGAATTATCTACACATCACTATGTATGGAGAATTATCTACACATCACTATGTATGGCGAATTATCCACACATCACTATGTATGGAGAATTATCCACACATCACTCTGTATGGAGAATTATCTACACATCACTATGTATGGAGAATTATCTCAACATTATGTATGGAGAATTATCTACACATCACTATGTATGGCGAATTATCCACACATCACTATGTATGGTGAATTATCTACACATTATGTATGGAGAATTATCTACACATCACTATGTATGGAGAATTATCTACACAGTATGTATGGAGAATTATCTACACATCATTATGTATTGAGAATTATCCACACATCATATATGGAGAACTATCTACACAGTATATATGTAGAACTATCTACACATTATATATGGAGAATTATCTACATATTATGTATGGAGAATTATCTACACATTATGTATGGAGAATTATCTACACATCACTATGTATGGAGAATTATCCACACATCACTATGTATGGTGAATTATCTACACATCACTATGTATGGAGAATTATCTACACATTATTTATGGAGAATTATCTACACATCACTATGTATGGAGAATTATCTACACATCACTATGTATGGAGAATTATCTACACATCACTATGTATGGCGAATTATCCACACATCACTATGTATGGTGAATTATCTACACATTATGTATGGAGAATTATCTACACATCACTATGTATGGAGAATTATCTACACATCACTATGTATGGAGAATTATCCACACATCACTATGTATGGAGAATTATCCACACATCACTCTGTATGGAGAATTATCTACACATCACTATGTATGGAGAATTATCTCAACATTATGTATGGAGAATTATCTACACATCACTATGTATGGCGAATTATCTACACATCACTATGTATGGAGAATTATCTACACATCACTATGTATGGAGAATTATCTACACATAACTATGTATGGCGAATTATCCACACATCACTATGTATGGTGAATTATCTACACATTATGTATGGAGAATTATCTACACATCACTATGTATGGAGAATTATCTACACATCACTATGTATGGCGAATTATCCACACATCACTATGTATGGAGAATTATCCACACATCACTATGTATGGTGAATTATCTACACATCACTATGTATGGAGAATTATCTACACATTATTTATGGAGAATTATCTACACATCACTATGTATGGAGAATTATCTACACATCACTATGTATGGTGAATTATCTACACATTATGTATGGAGAATTATCTACACATCACTATGTATGGAGAATTATCTACACATCACTATGTATGGCGAATTATCCACACATCACTATGTATGGAGAATTATCCACACATCACTCTGTATGGAGAATTATCTACACATCACTATGTATGGAGAATTATCTCAACATTATGTATGGAGAATTATCTACACATCACTATGTATGGAGAATTATCCACACATCACTATGTATGGTGAATTATCTACACATTATGTATGGAGAATTATCCACACATCACTATGTATGGTGAATTATCTACACATCACTATGTATGGAGAATTATCTACACATTATTTATGGAGAATTATCTACACATCACTATGTATGGAGAATTATCTACACATCACTATGTATGGCGAATTATCCACACATCACTATGTATGGTGAATTATCTACACATTATGTATGGAGAATTATCTACACATCACTATGTATGGAGAATTATCTACACATCACTATGTATGGCGAATTATCCACACATCACTATGTATGGAGAATTATCCACACATCACTCTGTATGGAGAATTATCTACACATCACTATGTATGGAGAATTATCTCAACATTATGTATGGAGAATTATCTACACATCACTATGTATGGCGAATTATCCACACATCACTATGTATGGTGAATTATCTACACATTATGTATGGAGAATTATCTACACATCACTATGTATGGAGAATTATCCAAACATCACTATGTATGGTGAATTATCTACACATCACTATGTATGGAGAATTATCTACACATTATTTATGGAGAATTATCTACACATCACTATGTATGGAGAATTATCTACACATCACTATGTATGGCGAATTATCCACACATCACTATGTATGGTGAATTATCTACACATTATGTATGGAGAATTATCTACACATCACTATGTATGGAGAATTATCTACACATGATGTATGGAGAATTATCTACACATCACTATGTATGGAGAATTATTCACACATCACTCTGTATGGAGAATTATCTACACATCACTATGTATGGAGAATTATCTCAACATTATGTATGGAGAATTATCTACACATCACTATGTATGGAGAATTATCTACACATTATGTATGGAGAATTATCTACACATCACTATGTATGGAGAATTATCTCAACATTATGTATGGAGAATTATCTACACATCACTATGTATGGAGAATTATCTACACATCACTATGTATGGCGAATTATCCACACATCACTATGTATGGTGAATTATCTACACATTATGTATGGAGAATTATCTACACATCACTATGTATGGAGAATTATCTACACATGATGTATGGAGAATTATCTACACATCACTATGTATGGAGAATTATTCACACATCACTCTGTATGGAGAATTATCTACACATCACTATGTATGGAGAATTATCTCAACATTATGTATGGAGAATTATCTACACATCACTATGTATGGAGAATTATCTACACATTATGTATGGAGAATTATCTACACATCACTATGTATGGAGAATTATCTCAACATTATGTATGGAGAATTATCTACACATCACTATGTATGGAGAATTATCTACACATTATGTATGGAGAATTATCTACACATCACTTTGTATGGAGAATTATCTACACATCACTATGTATGGAGAATTATCTGAAACATTATGTATGGAGAATTATCTACACATTATTTATGGAGAATTATCTACACATCACTATGTATGGAGAATTATCTACACATCACTATGTATGGAGAATTATCTACACATTATGTATGGAGCATTATCTACACATCATTATGTATTGAGAATTATCCACACATCATATATGGAGAACTATCTACACAGTATATATGTAGAACTATCTACACATTATATATGGAGAATTATCTACATATTATGTATGGAGAATTATCTACACATTATGTATGGAGAATTATCTACACATCACTATGTATGGAGAATTATCCACACATCACTATGTATGGTGAATTATCTACACATCACTATGTATGGAGAATTATCTACACATTATTTATGGAGAATTATCTACACATCACTATGTATGGAGAATGATCTACACATCACTATGTATGGCGAATTATCCACACATCACTATGTATGGTGAATTATCTACACATTATGTATGGAGAATTATCTACACATCACTATGTATGGAGAATTATCTACACATCACTATGTATGGCGAATTATCCACACATCACTATGTATGGAGAATTATCCACACATCACTCTGTATGGAGAATTATCTACACATCACTATGTATGGAGAATTATCTCAACATTATGTATGGAGAATTATCTACACATCACTATGTATGGCGAATTATCCACACATCACTACGTATGGTGAATTATCTACACATTATGTATGGAGAATTATCTACACATCACTATGTATGGAGAATTATCTACACATTATGTATGGAGCATTATCTACACATCATTATGTATTGAGAATTATCCACACATCATATATGGAGAACTATCTACACAGTATATATGTAGAACTATCTACACATTATATATGGAGAATTATCTACATATTATGTATGGAGAATTATCTACACATTATGTATGGAGAATTATCTACACATCACTATGTATGGAGAATTATCCACACATCACTATGTATGGTGAATTATCTACACATCACTATGTATGGAGAATTATCTACACATTATTTATGGAGAATTATCTACACATCACTATGTATGGAGAATTATCTACACATCACTATGTATGGCGAATTATCCACACATCACTATGTATGGTGAATTATCTACACATTATGTATGGAGAATTATCTACACATCACTATGTATGGAGAATTATCTACACATCACTATGTATGGCGAATTATCCACACATCACTATGTATGGAGAATTATCCACACATCACTCTGTATGGAGAATTATCTACACATCACTATGTATGGAGAATTATCTCAACATTATGTATGGAGAATTATCTACACATCACTATGTATGGCGAATTATCCACACATCACTACGTATGGTGAATTATCTACACATTATGTATGGAGAATTATCTACACATCACTATGTATGGAGAATTATCTACACATTATGTATGGAGAATTATCTACACATCATTATGTATTGAGAATTATCCACACATCATATATGGAGAACTATCTACACAGTATATATGTAGAACTATCTACACATTATATATGGAGAATTATCTACATATTATGTATGGAGAATTATCTACACATTATGTATGGAGAATTATCTACACATCACTATGTATGGAGAATTATCCACACATCACTATGTATGGTGAATTATCTACACATCACTATGTATGGAGAATTATCCACACATCACTATGTATGGTGAATTATCTACACATTATGTATGGAGAATTATCTACACATCACTATGTATGGAGAATTATCCAAACATCACTATGTATGGTGAATTATCTACACATCACTATGTATGGAGAATTATCTACACATTATTTATGGAGAATTATCTACACATCACTATGTATGGAGAATTATCTACACATCACTATGTATGGCGAATTATCCACACATCACTATGTATGGTGAATTATCTACACATTATGTATGGAGAATTATCTACACATCACTATGTATGGAGAATTATCTACACATGATGTATGGAGAATTATCTACACATCACTATGTATGGAGAATTATTCACACATCACTCTGTATGGAGAATTATCTACACATCACTATGTATGGAGAATTATCTCAACATTATGTATGGAGAATTATCTACACATCACTATGTATGGAGAATTATCTACACATCACTATGTATGGCGAATTATCCACACATCACTATGTATGGTGAATTATCTACACATTATGTATGGAGAATTATCTACACATCACTATGTATGGAGAATTATCTACACATGATGTATGGAGAATTATCTACACATCACTATGTATGGAGAATTATTCACACATCACTCTGTATGGAGAATTATCTACACATCACTATGTATGGAGAATTATCTCAACATTATGTATGGAGAATTATCTACACATCACTATGTATGGAGAATTATCTACACATTATGTATGGGAATTATCTACACATCACCATGTATGGAGAATTATCTCAACATTATGTATGGAGAATTATCTACACATCACTATGTATGGAGAATTATCTACACATTATGTATGGAGAATTATCTACACATCACTTTGTATGGAGAATTATCTACACATCACTATGTATGGAGAATTATCTGAAACATTATGTATGGAGAATTATCTACACATTATTTATGGAGAATTATCTACACATCACTATGTATGGAGAATTATCTACACATCACTATGTATGGAGAATTATCTACACATTATGTATGGAGCATTATCTACACATCATTATGTATTGAGAATTATCCACACATCATATATGGAGAACTATCTACACAGTATATATGTAGAACTATCTACACATTATATATGGAGAATTATCTACATATTATGTATGGAGAATTATCTACACATTATGTATGGAGAATTATCTACACATCACTATGTATGGAGAATTATCCACACATCACTATGTATGGTGAATTATCTACACATCACTATGTATGGAGAATTATCTACACATTATTTATGGAGAATTATCTACACATCACTATGTATGGAGAATTGTCTACACATCACTATGTATGGCGAATTATCCACACATCACTATGTATGGTGAATTATCTACACATTATGTATGGAGAATTATCTACACATCACTATGTATGGAGAATTATCTACACATCACTATGTATGGCGAATTATCCACACATCACTATGTATGGAGAATTATCCACACATCACTCTGTATGGAGAATTATCTACACATCACTATGTATGGAGAATTATCTCAACATTATGTATGGAGAATTATCTACACATCACTATGTATGGCGAATTATCCACACATCACTACGTATGGTGAATTATCTACACATTATGTATGGAGAATTATCTACACATCACTATGTATGGAGAATTATCTACACATTATGTATGGAGAATTATCTACACATCATTATGTATTGAGAATTATCCACACATCATATATGGAGAACTATCTACACAGTATATATGTAGAACTATCTACACATTATATATGGAGAATTATCTACATATTATGTATGGAGAATTATCTACACATTATGTATGGAGAATTATCTACACATCACTATGTATGGAGAATTATCCACACATCACTATGTATGGAGAATTATCTACACATCACTATGTATGGAGAATTATCTACACATTATGTATGGAGAATTATCTACACATCACTATGTATGGAGAATTATCTACACATCACTATGTATGGCGAATTATCCACACATCACTATGTATGGTGAATTATCTACACATTATGTATGTAGAATTATCTACACATCACTATGTATGGAGAATTATCTACACATGATGTATGGAGAATTATCTACACATCACTATGTATGGAGAATTATCTACACATCACTCTGTATGGAGAATTATCTACACATCACTATGTATGGAGAATTATCTCAACATTATGTATGGAGAATTATCTACACATCACTATGTATGGAGAATTATCTACACATTATGTATGGAGAATTATCTACACATCACCATGTATGGAGAATTATCTCAACATTATGTATGGAGAATTATCTACACATCACTATGTATGGAGAATTATCTACACATTATGTATGGAGAATTATCTACACATCACTTTGTATGGAGAATTATCTACACATCACTATGTATGGAGAATTATCTGAAACATTATGTATGGAGAATTATCTACACATTATTTATGGAGAATTATCTACACATCACTATGTATGGAGAATTATCTACACATCACTATGTATGGAGAATTATCTACACATTATGTATGGAGCATTATCTACACATCATTATGTATTGAGAATTATCCACACATCATATATGGAGAACTATCTACACAGTATATATGTAGAACTATCTACACATTATATATGGAGAATTATCTACATATTATGTATGGAGAATTATCTACACATTATGTATGGAGAATTATCTACACATCACTATGTATGGAGAATTATCCACACATCACTATGTATGGTGAATTATCTACACATCACTATGTATGGAGAATTATCTACACATTATTTATGGAGAATTATCTACACATCACTATGTATGGAGAATTATCTACACATCACTATGTATGGCGAATTATCCACACATCACTATGTATGGTGAATTATCTACACATTATGTATGGAGAATTATCTACACATCACTATGTATGGAGAATTATCTACACATCACTATGTATGGCGAATTATCCACACATCACTATGTATGGAGAATTATCCACACATCACTCTGTATGGAGAATTATCTACACATCACTATGTATGGAGAATTATCTCAACATTATGTATGGAGAATTATCTACACATCACTATGTATGGCGAATTATCCACACATCACTACGTATGGTGAATTATCTACACATTATGTATGGAGAATTATCTACACATCACTATGTATGGAGAATTATCTACACATTATGTATGGAGAATTATCTACACATCATTATGTATTGAGAATTATCCACACATCATATATGGAGAACTATCTACACAGTATATATGTAGAACTATCTACACATGTATATGTATGGAGAATTATCTACACATTATGTATGGAGAATTATCTACACATTATGTATGGAGAATTATCTACACATCACTATGTATGGAGAATTATCCACACATCACTATGTATGGTGAATTATCTACACATCACTATGTATGGAGAATTATCTACACATTATTTATGGAGAATTATCTACACATCACTATGGAGAATTATCTACACATCACTATGTATGGAGAATTATCTACACATCACTATGTATGGAGAATTATCTACACATCACTATGTATGGAGAATTATCCACACATCACTATGTATGGAGAATTATCTACACATCACTATGTATGGAGAATTATCTACACATCACTATGTATGGAGAATTATCTACACATCATTATGTATGGAGAATTATCTACACATCACTATGTATGGAGAATTATCCACACATCACTATGTATGGTGAATTATCTACACATTATGTATGGAGAATTATCTACACATCACTATGTATGGTGAATCTATCTACACATCACTATGTATGGAGAATTATCTACACATTATTTATGGAGAATTATCTACACATCACTATGTATGGAGAATTATCTACACATCACTATGTATGGAGAATTATCCACACATCACTCTGTATGGAGAATTATCTACACATCACTATGTATGGAGAATTATCTACACATCACTATGTATGGTGAATTATCTCAACATTATGTATGGAGAATTATCTACACATCACTATGTATGGAGAATTAGCTACACATTATGTATGGAGAATTATCTACACATCACTTTGTATGGAGAATTATCTACACATCACTATGTATGGAGAATTATCTCAACATTATGTATGGAGAATTATCTACACATCACTATGTATGGGAATTATCTACACATCACTCTGAATGGAGAATTATCTACACATCACTATGTATGGAGAATTATCTACACATTATGTATGGAGAATTATCTACACATCATTATGTATTGAGAATTATCCACACATCATATATGGAGAACTGTCTACACATTATATATGGAGAATTATCTACATATTATGTATGGAGAATTATCTACACATTATGTATGGAGAATTATCTACACCTCACTATGTATGGAGAATTATCCACACATCACTATGTATGGTGAATTATCTACACATCACTATGTATGGAGAATTATCTACACATTATTTATGGAGAATTATCTACACATCACTATGTATGGAGAATTATCCACACATCACTATGTATGGTGAATTATCTACACATTATGTATGGAGAATTATCTACACATCACTATGTATGGAGAATTATCTACACATCACTATGTATGGCGAATTATCCACACATCACTATGTATGGAGAATTATCCACACATCACTCTGTATGGAGAATTATCTACACATCACTATGTATGGAGAATTATCTCAACATTATGTATGGAGAATTATCTACACATCACTATGTATGGCGAATTATACACACATCACTATGTATGGAGAATTATCTACACATCACTATGTATGGAGAATTATCTACACATCACTATGTATGGCGAATTATCCACACATCACTATGTATGGAGAATTATCCACACATCACTCTGTATGGAGAATTATCTACACATCACTATGTATGGAGAATTATCTCAACATTATGTATGGAGAATTATCTACACATCACTATCTATGGCGAATTATCCACACATCACTCTGTATGGTGAATTATCTACACATTATGTATGGAGAATTATCTACACATGTCTTTGTATGGAGAATTATCTACACATCACTATGTATGGAGAATTATCTCAACATTATGTATGGAGAATTATCTACACATCACTATGTATGGGGAATTATCTACACATCACTCTGTATGGAGAAGTATCTACACATCACTATGTATGGAGAATTATCTACACATTATGTATGGAGAATTATCTACACATCATTATGTATTGAGAATTATCCACACATCATATATGGAGAACTATCTACACAGTATATATGTAGAACTATCTACACATTATATATGGAGAATTATCTAAATATTATGTATGGAGAATTATCTACACATTATGTATGGAGAATTATCTACACATCACTATGTATGGAGAATTATCCACACATCACTATGTATGGTGAATTATCTACACATCACTATGTATGGAGAATTATCTACACATTATTTATGGAGAATTATCTACACATCACTATGTATGGAGAATTATCCACACATCACTATGTATGGTGAATTATCTACACATTATGTATGGAGAATTATCTACACATCACTATGTATGGAGAATTATCTACACATCACTATGTATGGCGAATTATCCACACATCACTATGTATGGAGAATTATCCACACATCACTCTGTATGGAGAATTATCTACACATCACTATGTATGGAGAATTATCTCAACATTATGTATGGAGAATTATCTACACATCACTATGTATGGCGAATTATCCACACATCACTATGTATGGAGAATTATCTACACATCACTATGTATGGAGAATTATCTACACATCACTATGTATGGCGAATTATCCACACATCACTATGTATGGAGAATTATCCACACATCACTCTGTATGGAGAATTATCTACACATCACTATGTATGGAGAATTATCTCAACATTATGTATGGAGAATTATCTACACATCACTATCTATGGCGAATTATCCACACATCACTATGTATGGTGAATTATCTACACATTATGTATGGAGAATTATCTACACATCACTATGTATGGAGAATTATCCACACATCACTATGTATGGTGAATTATCTACACATTATGTATGGAGAATTATCTACACATCACTATGTATGGAGAATTATCTACACATCACTATGTATGGAGAATTATCCACACATCACTATGTATGGAGAATTATCCACACATCACTCTGTATGGAGAATTATCTACACATCACTATGTATGGAGAATTATCTCAACATTATGTATGGAGAATTATCTACACATCACTATGTATGGCGAATTATCCACACATCACTATGTATGGAGAATTATCTACACATCACTATGTATGGAGAATTATCTACACATCACTATGTATGGCGAATTATCCACACATCACTATGTATGGAGAATTATCCACACATCACTCTGTATGGAGAATTATCTACACATCACTATGTATGGAGAATTATCTCAACATTATGTATGGAGAATTATCTACACATCACTATCTATGGCGAATTATCCACACATCACTATGTATGGTGAATTATCTACACATTATGTATGGAGAATTATCTACACATCACAATGTATGGAGAATTATCCACACATCACTATGTATGGTGAATTATCTACACATCACTATGTATGGAGAATTATCTACACATTATTTATGGAGAATTATCTACACATCACTATGTATGGAGAATTATCTACACATCACTATGTATGGAGAATTATCTACACATGATGTATGGAGAATTATCTACACATCACTATGTATGGAGAATTATCTCAACATTATGTATGGAGAATTATCTACACATCACTATGTATGGAGAATTATATACACATTATGTATGGAGAATTATCTACACATCACTATGTATGGAGAATTATCTACACATCCCTTTGTGTGGAGAATTATCTACACATCACTATGTATGGAGAATTATCTCAACATTATGTATGGAGAATTATCTACACATCACTATGTATGGGGAATTATCTACACATCACTCTGTATGGAGAATTATCTACACATCACTATGTATGGAGAATTATCTACACATTATGTATGGAGAATTATCTACACATCATTATGTATTGAGAATTATCCACACATCATATATGGAGAACTATCTACACAGTATATATGTAGAACTATCTACACATTATATATGGAGAATTATCTACATATTATGTATGGAGAATTATCTACACATTATGTATGGAGAATTATCTACACATCACTATGTATGGAGAATTATCCACACATCACTATGTATGGTGAATTATCTACACATCACTATGTATGGAGAATTATCTACACATTATTTATGGAGAATTATCTACACATCACTATGTATGGAGAATTATCTACACATCACTATGTATGGTGAATTATCCACACATCACTATGTATGGTGAATTATCTACACATTATGTATGGAGAATTATCTACACATCCCTATGTATGGAGAATTATCTACACATGATGTATGGAGAATTATCTACACATCACTATGTATGGAGAATTATCTCAACATTATGTATGGAGAATTATCTACACATCACTATGTATGGAGAATTATCTACACATTATGTATGGAGAATTATCTACACATCACTATGTATGGAGAATTATCTACACATCCCTTTGTATGGAGAATTATCTACACATCACTATGTATGGAGAATTATCTCAACATTATGTATGGAGAATTATCTACACATCACTATGTATGGGGAATTATCTACACATCACTCTGTATGGAGAATTATCTACACATCACTATGTATGGAGAATTATCTACACATTATGTATGGAGAATTATCTACACATCATTATGTATTGAGAATTATCCACACATCATATATGGAGAACTATCTACACAGTATATATGTAGAACTATCTACACATTATATATGGAGAATTATCTACATATTATGTATGGAGAATTATCTACACATTATGTATGGAGAATTATCTACACATCACTATGTATGGAGAATTATCCACACATCACTATGTATGGTGAATTATCTACACATCACTATGTATGGAGAATTATCTACACATTATTTATGGAGAATTATCTACACATCACTATGTATGGAGAATTATCTACACATCACTATGTATGGCGAATTATCCACACATCACTATGTATGGTGAATTATCTACACATTATGTATGGAGAATTATCTACACATCACTATGTATGGAGAATTATCTACACATCACTATGTATGGCGAATTATCCACACATCACTATGTATGGAGAATTATCCACACATCACTCTGTATGGAGAATTATCTACACATCACTATGTATGGAGAATTATCTCAACATTATGTATGGAGAATTATCTACACATCACTATGTATGGCGAATTATCCAGACATCACTATGTATGGTGAATTATCTACACATTATGTATGGAGAATTATCTACACATCACTATGTATGGAGAATTATCTACACAGTATGTATGGAGAATTATCTACACATCATTATGTATTGAGAATTATCCACACATCATATATGGAGAACTATCTACACAGTATATATGTAGAACTATCTACACATTATATATGGATAATTATCTACATATTATGTATGGAGAATTATCTACACATCACTATGTATGGAGAATTATCCACACATCACTATGTATGGTGAATTATCTACACATCACTATGTATGGAGAATTATCTACACATTATTTATGGAGAATTATCTACACATTATATATGGAGAATTATCTACATATTATGTATGGCGAATTATCCACACATCACTATGTATGGTGAATTATCTACACATTATGTATGGAGAATTATCTACACATCACTATGTATGGAGAATTATCTACACATGATGTATGGAGAATTATCTACACATCACTATGTATGGAGAATTATCCACACATCACTCTGTATGGAGAATTATCTACACATCACTATGTATGGGGAATTATCTCAACATTATGTATGGAGAATTATCTACACATCACTATGTATGGTGAATTATCTACACATTATGTATGGAGAATTATCTACACATCACTATGTATGGAGAATTATCTACGCATCACTATGTATGGCGAATTATCCACACATCACTATGTATGGAGAATTATCCACACATCACTCTGTATGGAGAATTATCTACACATCACTATGTATGGAGAATTATCTCAACATTATGTATGGAGAATTATCTACACATCACTATGTATGGTGAATTATCCACACATCACTATGTATGGTGAATTATCTACACATTATGTATGGAGAATTATCTACACATCACTATGTATGGAGAATTATCTACACAGTATGTATGGAGAATTATCTACACATCATTATGTATTGAGAATTATCCACACATCATATATGGAGAACTATCTACACAGTATATATGTAGAACTATCTACACATATATATGGAGAATTATCTACATATTATGTATGGAGAATTATCTACACATCACTATGTATGGAGAATTATCCACACATCACTATGTATGGTGAATTATCTACACATCACTATGTATGGAGAATTATCTACACATTATTTATGGAGAATTATCTACACATTATATATGGAGAATTATCTACATATTATGTATGGCGAATTATCCACACATCACTATGTATGGTGAATTATCTACACATGATGTATGGAGAATTATCTACACATCACTATGTATGGAGAATTATCTACACATGATGTATGAGAATTATCTACATCACTATGTATGGAGAATTATCCACACATCACTCTGTATGGAGAATTATCTACACATCACTATGTATGGAGAATTATCTCAACATTATGCATGGA
>NW_026289588.1:0-4534 GCF_023373465.1 Oncorhynchus keta | reverse complement strand
TCCGCTGGGGACACCTGACAAGGTAACAGTGACACTCCGCTGGGGACACCTGACAAGGTAACAGTGACACTGGGGGGACACCTGACAAGGTAACGCTGGGGACACCTGACAAGGTAACGGTGACACTCCTCTGGGGACACCTGACAAGGTAACGGTGACTCCGCTGGGGACACCTGACAAGGTAACAGTGACACTCCGCTGGGGACACCTGACAAGGTAACGGTGACTCCGCTGGGGACACCTGACAAGGTAACAGTGACACTCCTCTGGGGACACCTGACAAGGTAACGGTGACACTCCGCTGGGGACACCTGACAAGGTAACAGTGACACTCCGCTGGGGACACCTGACAAGGTAACGGTGACTCCGCTGGGGACACCTGACAAGGTAACGGTGACTCCGCTGGGGACACCTGACAAGGTAACGGTGACACTCCGCTGGGGACACCTGACAAGGTAACGGTGACACTCCGCTGGGGACACCTGACAAGGTAACGGTGACACTCCGCTGGGGACACCTGACAAGGTAACGGTGACACTCCGCTGGGGACACCTGACAAGGTAACAGTGACACTCCGCTGGGGACACCTGACAAGGTAACGTGACCTCCGCTGCTGACAAGGGACACCCGCTGACAAAGGTAACGGTGACACTCCGCTGGGGACACCTGACAAGGTAACGGTGACACTCCGCTGGGACACTGACAAGGTAACGGTGACACTCCGCTGGGGACACCTGACAAGGTAACGGTGACTCCGCTGGGGACACCTGACAAGGTAACGGTGACTCCCGGGGACACCTGACAAGGTAACGGTGACACTCCGCTGGGGACACCTGACAAGGTAACGGTGACACTCCGCTGGGGACACCTGACAAGGTAACGGTGACACTCCGCTGGGGACACCTGACAAGGTAACGGTGACACTCCGCTGGGGACACCTGACAAGGTAACGGTGACACTCCGCTGGGGACACCTGACAAGGTAACGGTGACACTCCGCTGGGGACACCTGACAAGGTAACGGTGACTCTCCGCTGGGGGACACCTGACAAGGTAACGGTGACACCTGACAAGGCGGTGACTGGGGACACCTGACAAGGTAACGGTGACTCCGCTGGGGACACCTGACAAGGTAACGGTGACACTCCGCTGGGGACACCTGACAAGGTAACGGTGACTCCGCTGGGGACACCTGACAAGGTAACGGTGACTCCGCTGGGGACACCTGACAAGGTAACAGTGACACTCCGCTGGGGACACCTGACAAGGTAACGGTGACACTCCGCTGGGGACACCTGACAAGGTAACGGTGACTCCGCTGGGGACACCTGACAAGGTAACGGTGACTCCGCTGGGGACACCTGACAAGGTAACAGTGACACTCCGCTGGGGACACCTGACAAGGTAACGGTGACTCCGCTGGGGACACCTGACAAGGTAACGTGACACTCCTCTGGGGACACCTGACAAGGTAACGGTGACACTCCGCTGGGGACACCTGACAAGGTAACGGTGACTGACACTCCGCTGGGGACACCTGACAAGGTAACGGTGACACTCCGCTGGGGACACCTGACAAGGTAACGGTGACACTCCGCTGGGGACACCTGACAAGGTAACGGTGACACTCCACTGGGGACACCTGACAAGGTAACGGTGACACTCCTCTGGGGACACCTGACAAGGTAACGGTGACACTCCACGCTGGGGACACCTGACAAGGTAACGGTGACTCCGCTGGGGACACCTGACAAGGTAACAGTGACACTCCGCTGGGGACACCTGACAAGGTAACGGTGACACTCAGTGACACTCCGCTGGGGACACCTGACAAGGTAACGGTGACACTCACCTGCTGGGACACTGGGGACACCTGACAAGGTAACGGTGACACTCCGCTGGGGACACCTGACAAGGTAACAGTGACACTCCGCTGGGGACACCTGACAAGGTAACAGTGACACTCCACTGGGGACACCTGACAAGGTAACAGTGACACTCCGCTGGGGACACCTGACAAGGTAATGGTGACACACTCCGCTGGGGACACCTGACAAGGTAACAGTGACACTCTGCTGGGGACACCTGACAAGGTAACAGTGACACTCCGCTGGGGACACCTGACAAGGTAACAGTGACACTCTGCTGGGGACACCTGACAAGGTAACAGTGACACTCCCGCTGGGGACACCTGACAAGGTAACGGTGACACTCCGCTGGGGACACCTGACAAGGTAACAGTGACACTCCGCTGGGGACACCTGACAAGGTAACGGTGACTCCGCTGGGGACACCTGACAAGGTAACGGTGACTCCGCTGGGGACACCTGACAAGGTAACGGTGACACTCCGCTGGGGACACCTGACAAGGTAACAGTGACACTCCGCTGGGGACAGACTGGTTGAATCCACGATGTTTCTACGTGATTTCAACAATGAAATGTAATCAACATGGAACTGATTTGGAAAAGCTGATGTGACACGGTTCATGGTTGATTTTATTTATTTATTTCACCTGTATTTAACCAGGTAGGCTAGTTGAGAACACCTTTATTTAACCAGGTAGGCTAGTTGAGAACACCTTTATTTAACCAGGTAGGCTAGTTGAGAACACCTTTATTTAACCAGGTAGGCTAGTTGAGGAACACCTTTATTTAACCAGGTAGGCTAGTTGAGGAACACCTTTATTTAACCAGGTAGGCTAGTTGAGAACACCTTTATTTAACCAGGTAGGCTAGTTGAGAACACCTTTATTTAACCAGGTAGGCTAGTTGAGAACACCTTTATTTAACCAGGTAGGCTAGTTGAGAACACCTTTATTTAACCAGGTAGGCTAGTTGAGAACACCTTTATTTAACCAGGTAGGCTAGTTGAGAACACCTGTATTTAACCAGGTAGGCTAGTTGAGAACACCTTTATTTAACCAGGTAGGCTAGTTGAGAACACCTTTATTTAACCAGGTAGGCTAGTTGAGAACACCTTTATTTAACCAGGTAGGCCAGTTGAGAACACCTTTATTTAACCAGGTAGGCTAGTTGAGAACACCTTTATTTAACCAGGTAGGCTAGTTGAGAACACCTTTATTTAACCAGGTAGGCCAGTTGAGAACACCTTTATTTACACAGGTAGGCTAGTTGAGAACACCTTTATTTAACCAGGTAGGCCAGTTGAGAACACCTTTATTTAACCAGGTAGGCTAGTTGAGGAACACCTTTATTTAACCAGGTAGGCTAGTTGAGAACACCTTTATTTAACCAGGTAGGCTAGTTGAGAACACCTTTATTTAACCAGGTAGGCTAGTTGAGGAACACCTTTATTTAACCAGGTAGGCTAGTTGAGAACACCTTTATTTAACCAGGTAGGCTAGTTGAGAACACCTTTATTTAACCAGGTAGGCTAGTTGAGGAACACCTTTATTTAACCAGGTAGGCTAGTTGAGAACACCTTTATTTAACCAGGTAGGCTAGTTGAGGAACACCTTTATTTAACCAGGTAGGCTAGTTGAGAACACCTTTATTTAACCAGGTAGGCTAGTTGAGAACACCTTTATTTAACCAGGTAGGCTAGTTGAGGAACACCTTTATTTAACCAGGTAGGCTAGTTGAGAACACCTTTATTTAACCAGGTAGGCTAGTTGAGAACACCTTTATTTAACCAGGTAGGCTAGTTGAGAACACCTTTATTTAACCAGGTAGGCTAGTTGAGAACACCTTTATTTAACCAGGTAGGCTAGTTGAGAACACCTTTATTTAACCAGGTAGGCTAGTTGAGGAACACCTTTATTTAACCAGGTAGGCTAGTTGAGAACACCTTTATTTAACCAGGTAGGCTAGTGAGAACACCTTTATTTAACCAGGTAGGCTAGTTGAGGAACACCTTTATTTAACCAGGTAGGCTAGCTGAGAACACCTTTTATTTAACCAGGTAGGCTAGTTGAGAAACACCTTTATTTAACCAGGTAGGCTAGTTGAGAACACCTTTATTTAACCAGGTAGGCTAGTTGAGAACACCTTTATTTAACCAGAGTAGGCCAGTTGAGAACACCTTTATTTAACCAGGTGGCTGGTTGGAGAACACCTTTATTAACCAGGTAGGCTAGTTGAGAAACACCTTTATTTAACCAGGTAGGCCAGTTGAGAACACCTTTATTTAACCAGGTAGGCTAGTTGAAACACCTTTATAACCAGGTAGGCTAGTTGAGAACACAGCATTTAACCAGGTAGGCTAGTTGAGAACACCTTTATTTAACCAGGTAGGCTAGTTGAGAACACCTTTATTTAACCAGGTAGGCTAGTTGAGAACACCTTTATTTAACCAGGTAGGCTAGTTGAGAACACCTTTATTTAACCAGGTAGGCTGGTTGAGAACACCTTTATTTCAACCAGGTAGGCTAGTTTGAGAAACACCTTTTATTTAACCAGGTAGGCTAGTTGAGGAACACATTTATTTAACCAGGTAGGCTAGTTGAGGAACACCTTTATTTAACCAGGTAGGCTAGTTGAGGAAAACACTTTATTTGAATCCAGGTAGGCTAG
>NW_026289587.1:0-4777 GCF_023373465.1 Oncorhynchus keta | reverse complement strand
CAGTAGAGCTATACGAGCCTTGTTTCAACGGGATGTTGTATCTATACCTTGTCATGTCAGTCCATTCAACAACAATAGAGCTATACGAGCCTTGTTTCAACGGGATGTTGTGTCGATACCTTGTAATGTCAGTCCATTCAACAACGGTAGGGAGGCTATACGAGCCTTGTTTCAACGGGGATGTTGTTGTCGGGAGCACCTTGTAATGTCAGTCCATTCAACAACAGTAGAGCTATACGAGCCTTCTTTCAACGGGATGTTGTGTCGATACCTGTAATGTCAGTCCATTCAACAACAGTAGAGCTATACGAGCCTTCTTTCAACGGGATGTTGTGTCGATACCTTGTAATGTCAGTCCATTCAACAACAGTAGAGCTATACGAGCCTTGTTTCAACGGATGTTGTGTCGATACCTTGTAATGTCAGTCCATTCAACAACAGTAGAGCTATACGAGCCTTGTTTCAACGGATGTTGTATCTATACCTTGTAATGTCAGTCCATTCAACAACAGTAGAGCTATACGAGCCTTGTTTCAACGGGATGTTGTATCGATACCTTGTAATGTCAGTCCATTCAACAACAGTAGAGCTATACGAGCCTTGTTTCAACGGGATGTTGTATCTATACCTTGTAATGTCAGTCCATTCAACAACAGTAGAGCTATACGAGCCTTGTTTCAACGGGATGTTGTATCGATACCTTGTAATGTCAGTCCATTCAACAACAGTAGAGCTATACGAGCCTTGTTTCAACGGGATGTTGTATCGATACCTTGTAATGTCAGTCCATTCAACAACAGTAGAGCTATACTGAGCCTTCTTTCAACGGGATGTTGTGTCGATACCTTGTAATGTCAGTCCATTCAACAACAGTAGAGCTATACGAGCCTTGTTTCAACGGGATGTTGTGTCGATACCTTGTAATGTCAGTCCATTCAACAACAGTAGAGCTATACGAGCCTTCTTTCAACGGGATGTTGTGTCGATACCTTGTAATGTCAGTCCATTCAACAACAGTAGAGCTATACGAGCCTTGTTTCAACGGGATGTTGTGTCGATACCTTGTAATGTCAGTCCATTCAACAACAGTAGAGCTATACGAGCCTTGTTTCAACGGGATGTTGTATCTATACCTTGTAATGTCAGTCCATTCAACAACAGTAGAGCTATACGAGCCTTGTTTCAACGGGATGTTGTATCTATACCTTGTAATGTCAGTCCATTCAACAACAGTAGAGCTATACGAGCCTTGTTTCAACGGGATGTTGTATCGATACCTTGTAATGTCAGTCCATTCAACAACAGTAGAGCTATACGAGCCTTGTTTCAACGGGATGTTGTGTCGATACCTTGTAATGTCAGTCCATTCAACAACAGTAGAGCTATACGAGCCTTGTTTCAACGGGATGTTGTATCTATACCTTGTAATGTCAGTCCATTCAACAACAGTAGAGCTATACGAGCCTTCTTTCAACGGGATGTTGTGTCGATACCTTGTAATGTCAGTCCATTCAACAACAGTAGAGCTATACGAGCCTTGTTTCAACGGGATGTTGTGTCGATACCTTGTAATGTCAGTCCATTCAACAACAGTAGAGCTATACGAGCCTTCTTTCAACGGGATGTTGTATCGATACCTTGTAATGTCAGTCCATTCAACAACAGTAGAGCTATACGAGCCTTCTTTCAACGGGATGTTGTGTCGATACCTTGTAATGTCAGTCCATTCAACAACAGTAGAGCTATACGAGCCTTGTTTCAACGGGATGTTGTGTCGATACCTTGTAATGTCAGTCCATTCAACAACAGTAGAGCTATACGAGCCTTCTTTCAACGGGATGTTGTGTCGATACCTTGTAATGTCAGTCCATTCAACAACAGTAGAGCTATACGAGCCTTGTTTCAACGGGATGTTGTGTCGATACCTTGTAATGTCAGTCCATTCAACAACAGTAGAGCTATACGAGCCTTGTTTCAACGGGATGTTGTATCTATACCTTGTAATGTCAGTCCATTCAACAACAGTAGAGCTATACGAGCCTTGTTTCAACGGGATGTTGTGTCGATACCTTGTAATGTCAGTCCATTCAACAACAGTAGAGCTATACGAGCCTTGTTTCAACGGGATGTTGTGTCGATACCTTGTAATGTCAGTCCATTCAACAACAGTAGAGCTATACGAGCCTTGTTTCAACGGGATGTTGTGTCGATACCTTGTAATGTCAGTCCATTCAACAACAGTAGAGCTATACGAGCCTTCTTTCAACGGGATGTTGTGTCGATACCTTGTAATGTCAGTCCATTCAACAACAGTAGAGCTATACGAGCCTTGTTTCAACGGGATGTTGTATCTATACCTTGTAATGTCAGTCCATTCAACAACAGTAGAGCTATACGAGCCTTCTTTCAACGGGATGTTGTGTCGATACCTTGTAATGTCAGTCCATTCAACAACAGTAGAGCTATACGAGCCTTGTTTCAACGGGATGTTGTGTCGATACCTTGTAATGTCAGTCCATTCAACAACAGTAGAGCTATACGAGCCTTGTTTCAACGGGATGTTGTATCTATACCTTGTAATGTCAGTCCATTCAACAACAGTAGAGCTATACGAGCCTTCTTTCAACGGGATGTTGTGTCGATACCTTGTAATGTCAGTCCATTCAACAACAGTAGAGCTATACGAGCCTTGTTTCAACGGGATGTTGTGTCGATACCTTGTAATGTCAGTCCATTCAACAACAGTAGAGCTATACGAGCCTTGTTTCAACGGGATGTTGTATCTATACCTTGTAATGTCAGTCCATTCAACAACAGTAGAGCTATACGAGCCTTCTTTCAACGGGATGTTGTGTCGATACCTTGTAATGTCAGTCCATTCAACAACAGTAGAGCTATACGAGCCTTGTTTCAACGGGATGTTGTGTCTATACCTTGTAATGTCAGTCCATTCAACAACAGTAGAGCTATACGAGCCTTCTTTCAACGGGATGTTGTGTCGATACCTTGTAATGTCAGTCCATTCAACAACAGTAGAGCTATACGAGCCTTGTTTCAACGGGATGTTGTGTCGATACCTTGTAATGTCAGTCCATTCAACAACAGTAGAGCTATACGAGCCTTGTTTCAACGGGATGTTGTGTCGATACCTTGTAATGTCAGTCCATTCAACAACAGTAGAGCTATACGAGCCTTGTTTCAACGGGATGTTGTGTCGATACCTTGTAATGTCAGTCCATTCAACAACAGTAGAGCTATACGAGCCTTCTTTCAACGGGATGTTGTGTCGATACCTTGTAATGTCAGTCCATTCAACAACAGTAGAGCTATACGAGCCTTGTTTCAACGGGATGTTGTGTCTATACCTTGTAATGTCAGTCCATTCAACAACAGTAGAGCTATACGAGCCTTCTTTCAACGGGATGTTGTGTCGATACCTTGTAATGTCAGTCCATTCAACAACAGTAGAGCTATACGAGCCTTGTTTCAACGGGATGTTGTGTCGATACCTTGTAATGTCAGTCCATTCAACAACAGTAGAGCTATACGAGCCTTGTTTCAACGGGATGTTGTGTCGATACCTTGTAATGTCAGTCCATTCAACAACAGTAGAGCTATACGAGCCTTGTTTCAACGGGATGTTGTGTCGATACCTTGTAATGTCAGTCCATTCAACAACAGTAGAGCTATACGAGCCTTCTTTCAACGGGATGTTGTGTCGATACCTTGTAATGTCAGTCCATTCAACAACAGTAGAGCTATACGAGCCTTCTTTCAACGGGATGTTGTGTCTATACCTTGTAATGTCAGTCCATTCAACAACAGTAGAGCTATACGAGCCTTCTTTCAACGGGATGTTGTGTCGATACCTTGTAATGTCAGTCCATTCAACAACAGTAGAGCTATACGAGCCTTGTTTCAACGGGATGTTGTATCTATACCTTGTAATGTCAGTCCATTCAACAACAGTAGAGCTATACGAGCCTTGTTTCAACGGGATGTTGTGTCGATACCTTGTAATGTCAGTCCATTCAACAACAGTAGAGCTATACGAGCCTTGTTTCAACGGGATGTTGTGTCGATACCTTGTAATGTCAGTCCATTCAACAACAGTAGAGCTATACGAGCCTTGTTTCAACGGGATGTTGTGTCGATACCTTGTAATGTCAGTCCATTCAACAACAGTAGAGCTATACGAGCCTTGTTTCAACGGGATGTTGTGTCGATACCTTGTAATGTCAGTCCATTCAACAACAGTAGAGCTATACGAGCCTTGTTTCAACGGGATGTTGTGTCTATACCTTGTAATGTCAGTCCATTCAACAACAGTAGAGCTATACGAGCCTTGTTTCAACGGGATGTTGTATCTATACCTTGTAATGTCAGTCCATTCAACAACAGTAGAGCTATACGAGCCTTGTTTCAACGGGATGTTGTGTCGATACCTTGTAATGTCAGTCCATTCAACAACAGTAGAGCTATACGAGCCTTGTTTCAACGGGATGTTGTATCTATACCTTGTAATGTCAGTCCATTCAACAACAGTAGAGCTATACGAGCCTTGTTTCAACGGGATGTTGTGTCGATACCTTGTAATGTCAGTCCATTCAACAACAGTAGAGCTATACGAGCCTTGTTTCAACGGGATGTTGTGTCGATACCTTGTAATGTCAGTCCATTCAACAACAGTAGAGCTATACGAGCCTTGTTTCAACGGGATGTTGTATCTATACCTTGTAATGTCAGTCCATTCAACAACAGTAGAGCTATACGAGCC
>NW_026289586.1:0-1497 GCF_023373465.1 Oncorhynchus keta | reverse complement strand
CAGTAGAGCTATACGAGCCTTGTTTCAACGGGATGTTGTGTCTATACCTTGTCATGTCAGTCCATTCAACAACAATAGAGCTATACGAGCCTTGTTTCAACGGGATGTTGTGTCTATACCTTGTCATGCCTTATTAGAATGAGTTTCATTGATTTATTTATTTACCTTTATTTAACCAGGTAGGCAAGTTGAGAACAAGTTCTCATTTACAATTGCGACCTGGCCAAGATAAAGCAAAGCAGTTCGACACATACAACAACACAGAGTTACACATGGAGTAAAACAAACATACAGTCAATAATACAGTATAAACAAGTCTATATACAAGGTGAGCAAATGAGGTGAGAAGGGAGTTAAAAAAGGCAAAAAAGACCATGGTGGCAAAAATAAGCTAATATAGCAAGTAAAACACTGGAATGGTAGTTTGCAATGGAAGAATGTGCAAAGTAGAAAAGTAAAAATAATGAGGTGCAAAGGAGCAAAATTAATTAATTAATTAAATACAGTTGGGGAAAGAGGTAGTTGTTTGGGCTAAATTATAGGTGGACTATGTACAGGTGCAGTAATCTGTGAGCTGCTCTGACAGTTGGTGCTTAAAGCTAGTGAGGGAGATAAGTGTTTCCAGTTTCAGAGATTTTTGTAGTTTGTTCCAGTCTTTGCTAGCAGAGAACTGGAAGGAGAGGCGGCCAAAGAAAGAATTGGTTTTGGGGGTGACTAGAGAGATATACCTGCTGGAGTGTGTGCTACAGGTGGGAGATGCTATGGTGACCAACGAGCTGAGATAAGGGGGGACTTTACCTAGCAGGGCCTTGTAGAAGACATGGAGCCAGTGGGTTTGGCAACGAGTATGAAGCGAGGGCCAGCCAACGAGAGCATACAGGTCGCAATGGTGGGTAGTATATGGGGCTTTGGTGACAAAACGGATTGCACTGTGATAGACTGCATCCAATTTGTTGAGTAGGGTATTGGAGGCTATTTTGTAAATGACATCGCCAAAGTCGAGGATTGGTAGGGTGGTCAGTTTTACAAGGCTATGTTTGGCAGCATGAGTGAAGGATGCTTTGTTGTGAAATAGGAAGCCAATTCTAGATTTAACTTTGGATTGGAGATGTTTGATATGGGTCTGGAAGGAGAGTTTACAGTCTAACCAGACACCTAAGTATTTGTAGTTGTCCACGTATTGATCACATCTGTTGGGAAAAAGTACCTACTTATTAACAAAATTAAGGAAGTTTATTTTAAAATTATTAATAAATATTATCCTGACAACCACTATATGAAGAAGATTAAGGAAAACATCAACTCCAATTGTACCTTTTGTAATGACCACCCAGAAACAGTGTTGCATCTTTTGTGGCATTGTATTCATGTAAGGAATCTGTGGTAAGACACCAGTAGATTCATAATTGAACACATTTATGAAGATGTTACACTATTATGGAGAGATGTGCTGCTTGAATTCTTTACTTACGATATAAATAAGTGGCCAGATTTCAT
>NW_026289585.1:132500-173760 GCF_023373465.1 Oncorhynchus keta | reverse complement strand
TCAAGCCTGTCAGTCACAGTAAGCCAGCCAATAAGTCATTCATTCAGCCAATCAACCACAGTACGTGCCAGTCACAGTCAGCCAGCTAGTCAGTCAGTCGGTGGCTATGTCTCAGGATTGTTCAACGGTCTCCATGACTACGGTTTCCAAATGCCTGGAACTTTCCCCAAATTCCCTGCTTTCCCAGAAATCCTGTTTTAAAGATTCCTTGAATTAAGGGGGAATAAGCAGGAACATCGGCCATCATCCAATCAGTTAACAGCATTCTGCATCCTTACTCGTGACGGTAGTGACCAGATAGGTGAAGGATATGGTAGACTGCTGTGGTAGACTGCTTTAAAATTGGCCACCATTTTGTTGTTAAAGTGATTTCAGACATGTCCCGAGGGAACTGAATCGCTGTGTCTGTTAAAGTCAGTCAGGAACCTTGTTTCCTGTTCATTACAGACAAAAACCAAACCCTGGCGATGACAATGTGAGTGTCTTTCTCACAGTTACTGTCTCTCTCACAGTTACTGTCTCTCTCACTGTTACTGTCTCTCTCACTGTTACTGTCTCTCTCACTGTTACTGTCTCTCTCACAGTTACTGTCTCTCACTGTTACTGTCTCTCTCACAGTTACTGTCTCTCACTGTTACTGTCTCTCTCACTGTTACTGTCTCTCTCACTGTTACTGTCTCTCTCACTGTTACTGTCTCTCTCACTGTTAGGCTGGGTTTCTGTACAGCACTTTGAGATATCAGCTGATGTACGAAGGGCTATATAAATACATTTGATTTGATTTGATTTACTGTCTCTCTCACTGTTACTGTCTCTCTCACTGTTACTGTCTCTCTCACTGTTACTGTCTCTCACTGTTACTGTCTCTCTCACTGTTACTGTCTCTCTCACAGTTACTGTCTCTCTCACTGTTACTGTCTCTCTCACAGTTACTGTCTCTCTCACTGTTACTGTCTCTCTCACAGTTACTGTCTCTCTCACTGTTACTGTCTCTCTCACTGTTACTGTCTCTCTCACTGTTACTGTCTCTCTCACAGTTACTGTCTCTCTCACTGTTACTGTCTCTCTCACTGTTACTGTCTCTCTCACTGTTACTGTCTCTCTCACTGTTACTGTCTCTCTCACAGTTACTGTCTCTCTCACGGTTACTGTCTCTCTCACGGTTACTGTCTCTCTCACTGTTACTGTCTCTCTCACTGTTACTGTCTCTCTCACAGTTACTGTCTCTCTCACTGTTACTGTCTCTCTCACTGTTACTGTCTCTCTCACAGTTACTGTCTCTCTCACTGTTACTGTCTCTCTCACTGTTACTGTCTCTCTCACTGTTACTGTCTCTCTCACAGTTACTGTCTCTCTCACAGTTACTGTCTCTCTCACTGTTACTGTCTCTCTCACTGTTACTGTCTCTCTCACTGTTACTGTCTCTCTCACAGTTACTGTCTCTCTCACGGTTACTGTCTCTCTCACGGTTACTGTCTCTCTCACTGTTACTGTCTCTCTCACTGTTACTGTCTCTCTCACAGTTACTGTCTCTCTCACTGTTACTGTCTCTCTCACTGTTACTGTCTCTCTCACAGTTACTGTCTCTCTCACTGTTACTGTCTCTCTCACTGTTACTGTCTCTCTCACTGTTACTGTCTCTCTCACAGTTACTGTCTCTCTCACTGTTACTGTCTCTCTCACTGTTACTGTCTCTCTCACTGTTACTGTCTCTCTCACTGTTACTGTCTCTCTCACTGTTACTGTCTCTCTCACTGTTACTGTCTCTCTCACTGTTACTGTCTCTTTCACTGTTACTGTCTCTCTCACAGTTACTGTCTCTCTCACTGTTACTGTCTCTCTCACTGTTACTGTCTCTCTCACAGTTACTGTCTCTCTCACTGTTACTGTCTCTCTCACTGTTACTGTCTCTCTCACTGTTACTGTCTCTCTCACTGTTACTGTCTCTCTCTCTGTTACTGTCTCTCTCACTGTTACTGTCTCTCTCACTGTTACTGTCTCTCTCACTGTTACTGTCTCTCTCACAGTTACTGTCTCTCTCACTGTTACTGTCTCTCTCACTGTTACTGTCTCTCTCACTGTTACTGTCTCTCTCACTGTTACTGTCTCTCTCTCTGTTACTGTCTCTCTCACTGTTACTGTCTCTCTCACAGTTACTGTCTCTCTCACTGTTACTGTCTCTCTCACTGTTACTGTCTCTCTCACTGTTACTGTCTCTCTCACTGTTACTGTCTCTCTCACTGTTACTGTCTCTCTCTCTGTTACTGTCTCTCTCACTGTTACTGTCTCTCTCACTGTTACTGTCTCTCTCACTGTTACTGTCTCTCTCACAGTTACTGTCTCTCTCACTGTTACTGTCTCTCTCACTGTTACTGTCTCTCTCACTGTTACTGTCTCTCTCACTGTTACTGTCTCTCTCACAGTTACTGTCTCTCTCACTGTTACTGTCTCTCTCACTGTTACTGTCTCTCTCACAGTTACTGTCTCTCTCACTGTTACTGTCTCTCTCACTGTTACTGTCTCTCTCACAGTTACTGTCTCTCTCACTGTTACTGTCTCTCTCACTGTTACTGTCTCTCTCACTGTTACTGTCTCTCTCACTGTTACTGTCTCTCTCACTGTTACTGTCTCTCTCACAGTTACTGTCTCTCTCACTGTTACTGTCTCTCTCACTGTTACTGTCTCTCTCACTGTTACTGTCTCTCTCACTGTTACTGTCTCTCTCACAGTTACTGTCTCTCTCACTGTTACTGTCTCTCTCACAGTTACTGTCTCTCTCACTGTTACTGTCTCTCTCACTGTTACTGTCTCTCTCACTGTTACTGTCTCTCTCACTGTTACTGTCTCTCTCACTGTTACTGTCTCTCTCACTGTTACTGTCTCTCTCACTGTTACTGTCTCTCTCACTGTTACTGTCTCTCTCACAGTTACTGTCTCTCTCACTGTTACTGTCTCTCTCACAGTTACTGTCTCTCTCACTGTTACTGTCTCTCTCACTGTTACTGTCTCTCTCACAGTTACTGTCTCTCTCACTGTTACTGTCTCTCTCACTGTTACTGTCTCTCTCACTGTTACTGTCTCTCTCACTGTTACTGTCTCTCTCACAGTTACTGTCTCTCTCACTGTTACTGTCTCTCTCACAGTTACTGTCTCTCTCACTGTTACTGTCTCTCTCACTGTTACTGTCTCTCTCACTGTTACTGTCTCTCTCACTGTTACTGTCTCTCTCACTGTTACTGTCTCTCTCTCTGTTACTGTCTCTCTCACAGTTACTGTCTCTCTCACTGTTACTGTCTCTCTCACTGTTACTGTCTCTCTCTCTGTTACTGTCTCTCTCACAGTTACTGTCTCTCTCACTGTTACTGTCTCTCTCACTGTTACTGTCTCTCTCACTGTTACTGTCTCTCTCACTGCTTGTTCTCTTCTTCTTCATTCACCCTCTGTCCTACTCAGTCCTTCTTCTCTCCTCGCTTTCACTGTCACTCTCCCCCTGTGTCCTCTCGTTTCCTCCCTGGTCCTCCTTTCTCTCAGAGTTCCAGTCAGTTACTACTGTCACTGTCACTCTCCCCCTGTGTCCTCTCGTTTCCTCCCTGGTCCTCCTTTCTCTCAGAGTTCCAGTTAGTTACTGTCACTGTCACTCTCCCCCTGTGTCCTCTCGTTTCCTCCCTGGTCCTCCTTTCTCTCAGAGTTCCAGTCAGTTACTGTCACTGTCACTCCTCCTCCTCTTCCTCCTCTTCCTCCTCCTCCTCCCATAAAGTATTGTTTCATACTAAAACCTACTGTGTCGTAATCCACACAACACAGGCATTACTTTGGGTAATTTAAATAAATCCTGAATTCCACTCTCCAAAATGTTTTTTTTTTTTTGTAAACCTTATCTTTGTTAATATAGGACAGGGGTATTCAACTCTGACCCTACGAGGTCTGGAGCCTGCTGGTGTTATGTTCTACCTGATCATTAATATCACCCCACTTGGTGTCCCAGGTCTAAATCAGGCCCTGATCATTAATATCGCCCCACCTGGTGTCCCAGGTCTAAATCAGGCCCTGAACATTAACATCACCCACCTGGTGTCCCAGGTCTAAATCAGGCCCTGATCATTAATATCACCCATCTGGTGTCCCAGGTCTAAATCAGGCTCTGATCAGTAATATCACCCCATCTGGTCCTTAATTAGAGGGCAACAATGAAAACAGGCAGTGGACCAGTTGGAGGGATATAGAATAACCTTTTGGGGATATTTCCTGGTAAAACACTTGTATATGAGTTGTCGAATTGGAACACAGTACCGATCACCTAAACGTTTTCTTCTCTGTCATTGTTGATACAGTAAAGCCACTTTTAGGCTTTGAGTTCTGTTATGTTATGAGTTCTAATGTACAGGGCTTTCGGAAAGTATTCAGACCCCTTGACTTTTTCCACATTTTGTAACGTTACAGCCTTATGCTAAAATTGATGACATCATTTTTTTTTCTCTCATAAACCTACACACAATAACCCATAGTGGCATAGCAAAAGTAGGTTTTTAGACATTTTTTTTGCTAATGTATTAAAAAAAATAAACAGAAATAACATTTACATAAGTATTCAGACCCTTTACACCTGCACCTTTGGCAGTAATTACAGCCTTGAGGGTTCAAGTCCGGGCTCTGGCTGGGCCACTCAAGGACATTCAGAGATTTATCCCCGAAGCAGCTCCTGCGTTGTCTTGGCTGTGTGCTTAGGTTCGTTGTCCTGTTGGATGGTGAACCTTCGCCCCAGGCTGAGGTCTTGAGCATTTCGTAAAAATGGAGCTCTATAGGAGTAAACCCTGTCTCCTGTCTCTGTTTACGTGTAGGTATGTACGGCAGGACCAAATCGGAAAGACATGAGAAAGCCCATGTAATGCTTTGTAGGTTAGCAGTAAAACCTTGAAATCAGCCCAACCTTAACAGGAAGCCAGTGTAGGGAGGCTAGCACTGGAGTAATATGATCAAATGTTTTGGTTCTAGTCAGGATTCTAGCAGCCGTATTTAGCACCAACTGAAGTTTATTTAGTGCTTTATCCGTTTAGCCGCAAAGTAGAGCATTGCAGTAGTCTAACCTAGAAGTGACAAAAGCATGGATTAATTGTTCTGCATCATTTTTGGACAGAAAGTTTCTGATTTTTGCAATGTTACGTAGATGGAAAAAAGCTGTCCTTGAAATGGTCTTGATATGATCTTCAAAAGAGAGTTCAGGGTCCAGAGTAACGCCGAGGTCCTTCAGTTTTATTTGAGACGGCTGCTCTAACTGAGGTTGATTTATCAGCAGGTTTTCATCAAGGATCTCTCTGTTCTTTGCTCCGTTCATCTTTGCCTCGATCCCGACTAAAACAACCCCACAGCATGATGCTGCCACCACCATGCTTCATCATAGGGAAGGTGCCAGGTTTCCTCCAGATGTGACTCTTGCCATTTAGGACGAAATAGTTGAATCTTGGTTTCATCAGACCAGAGAATCTTTTTTCTCATGGTCTGAGAGTCTTTAGGTGCCTTTTGGCAAACTCCAAGCGGGCTTTCATGTGCCTTTAACTGAGGATTGGCTTCCGTCTGGCCACTCTACTATAAAGGTCTGATTGGTGGAGTGCTGAAGGGATGGTTGTTCTGGAAGGTTCTCCCATCTCCACAGAGGAACTCCAGAGCTCTGTCAGAGTGACCATTAGGTTCCTGGTCACCTCCCTGACAAAGGCCCTTCTCTCCCGATTGCTCAGTTTGGCCGGGCGGCCAGCTCTAAGAAGAATCTTGGTGGTTCCAAACTTCTTCCATTTAAGAATGATGGAGGCCACTGTGTTCTTGGGGACATTAAATGCTGCAGAAACGTTTTGGTTCCCTTCCCCAGATCTGTGCCTCGACGCATTCCTGTCTCGGATCTCTACGGACAATTCCTTCGACCTCATGGCTTAGTTTTTGCTCTGACATGCACTGTCAACTGTGGAACCTTATATAGACAGGTGTGTGCCTTTCCAAATCATGTCCAATCAATTGAATTTACCACAGGTGGACTCCAATCAAGTTTTAGAAACATCTAAAGGATGATCAATGGAAACAAGATGCACCTGAGCTCAATTTCAAGTTTCATAGCGAAGGGTCTGAATACTTACCTAAATGTCATGTTTCAGTTTTGTATTGTTAATGCATTTGCAGCATCGTTCATTGTCATTATGGGGTATTGTGATGTCATTATGGGGTATTGTGATGTCATTATGGGGTATTGTGATGTCATTATGGAGTAATGTGATGTCATTATGGGGTATTGTGATGTCATTATGGGGTATTGTGATGTCATTATGGGGTATTGTGATGTCATTATGGGGTATTGTGATGTCATTATGGGGTATTGTGATGTCATTATGGGGTATTGTGATGTCATTGTGGGGTATTGTGATGTCATTATGGGGTATTGTGAGTAGATTGCTGAGGATTTTGTTTTTCATACATTTTAGAATAAGGCTGTAACGTAACAAAATTTGGGAAAAGTCCAGGGGTCTGAATACTTTCCGAAGGCCCTGTATGTGATCACCGAATCTGTTTGTCTGAGTGAAGGATGGTTATAGATGTTTCTGGTCACGCTTTATAAATCAAATATATTTATAAAGCCCTTTTTACATCAGCAGATGTCACAAAGTGCTGTACAGAAACACAGCCTAAAACCCCAAACAGCAAGCAATGCAGAGGTAGAAGCACGGGGGGAATGATATCACCAGACCACAAACTTACTACCACAAGTAGTAAGTGACTCAGCCCCCGTAATCAGGTCAGATGCAGAGAATCCCAGTGGAGAGAGGGGAACCGGCCAGGCAGAGACAGCAAGGGCGGTTCGTCATGCCAGTGCCTTGCCATTCACCTTCACACCCCTGGGCCATAGGAGTCTTCAGTACAGACTTAAAGGTCAAGACCGAGTCTACGTCTCTCACATGGATAAGCAGACCGTTCCATAAAAATGGAAGCTCTATAGGAGAAAACCCTGCCTCCTGCTGTTTGCTTAGAAATTCTAGGGACAGTCCGGAGGCCTGCGTCTTGTGACCGTAGCGTACGTGTAGGTATGTACGGCAGGACCAAATCAGAGAGATAGGTAGGAGCAAGCCCATGTAATGCTTTGTAGGTTAGCAGTAAAACCTTGAAATCAGCCCTTGTAGAAAGGCAAGCACTGTAGCAATAGGCTTGAATTTTGGGGTTCTAGTCAAGATTCTAGCAGCCGTGTTGAGAACAAGCTGATGTTTATGTAGTTCTTTATCCGGGTAGCCTTTCTAGAAGTAGCCGGAGACTAGAGCGCTGCAGTAGTCTGATATAGAAGTAGCCAGACAGTAGAGCATTGCAGTAGTCTAATATAGAAGTAGCCAGACAGTAGAGTGTTGCAGTAGTCTAATATAGAAGTAGCCAGACAGTAGAGTATTGCAGTACTCTAATATAGAAGTAGCCAGACAGTAGAGCACTGCAGTAGTCTAATATAGAAGTATCCAGACAGTAGAGTGTTGCAGTAGTCTGATATAGAAGTATCCAGACAGTAGAGTGTTGCAGTAGTCTAATATAGAAGTAGCCAGACTGTAGAGTGTTGCAGTAGTCTAATATAGAAGTAGCCAGACAGTAGAGCACTGCAGTAGTCTGATCTAGAAGTAGCCAGACAGTAGAGCGTTGCAGTAGTCTAATATAGAAGTATCCAGACAGTAGAGAGTTGCAGTAGTCTAATATAGAAGTAGCCAGACTGTAGAGTGTTGCAGTAGTCTAATATAGAAGTATCCAGACAGTAGAGTGTTGCAGTAGTCTGATATAGAAGTATCCAGACAGTAGAGTGTTGCAGTAGTCTAATATTGAAGTATCCAGACAGTAGAGTGTTGCAGTAGTCTAATATAGAAGTATCCAGACAGTAGAGTGTTGCAGTAGTCTAATATTGAAGTATCCAGACAGTAGAGTGTTGCAGTAGTCTAATATAGAAGTATCCAGACAGTAGAGTGTTGCAGTAGTCTAATATAGAAGTATCCAGACAGTAGAGTGTTGCAGTAGTCTAATATAGAAGTAGCCAGACTGTAGAGTGTTGCAGTAGTCTAATATAGAAGTAGCCAGACAGTAGAGTGTTGCAGTAGTCTAATATAGAAGTAGCCAGACAGTAGAGCGCTGCAGTAGTCTAATATAGAAGTAGCCAGACAGTAGAGTGTTGCAGTAGTCTAATATAGAAGTAGCCAGACAGTAGAGTGTTGCAGTAGTCTAATATAGAAGTAGCCAGACAGTAGAGCGTTGCAGTAGTCTAATATAGAAGTAGCCAGACAGTAGAGTGTTGCAGTAGTCTAATATAGAAGTAGCCAGACAGTAGAGTGTTGCAGTAGTCTAATATAGAAGTATCCAGACAGTAGAGTGTTGCAGTAGTCTAATATAGAAGTATCCAGACAGTAGAGTGTTGCAGTAGTCTAATATAGAAGTAGCCAGACAGTAGAGGGTTGCAGTAGTCTAATATAGAAGTATCCAGACAGTAGAGTGTTGCAGTAGTCTAATATAGAAGTAGCCAGACAGTAGAGGGTTGCAGTAGTCTAATATAGAAGTAGCCAGACAGTAGAGTGTTGCAGTAGTCTAATATAGAAGTAGCCAGACAGTAGAGTGTTGCAGTAGTCTAATATAGAAGTAGCCAGACTGTAGAGCGTTGCAGTAGTCTAATATAGAAGTAGCCAGACAGTAGAGTGTTGCAGTAGTCTAATATAGAAGTAGCCAGACAGTAGAGTGTTGCAGTAGTCTAATATAGAAGTAGCCAGACAGTAGAGGGATGCAGTAGTCTAATATAGAAGTAGCCAGACAGTAGAGTGTTGCAGTAGTCTAATATAGAAGTAGCCAGACAGTAGAGTGTTGCAGTAGTCTAATATAGAAGTAGCCAGACTGTAGAGCGTTGCAGTAGTCTAATATAGAAGTAGCCAGACAGTAGAGTGTTGCAGTAGTCTAATATAGAAGTAGCCAGACTGTAGAGTGTTGCAGTAGTCTAATATAGAAGTAGCCAGACAGTAGAGCGTTGCAGTAGTCTAATATAGAAGTATCCAGACAGTAGAGTGTTGCAGTAGTCAAATCAAATTCAAATCAAATTTATTTATATAGCCCTTCGTACATCAGCTGATATCTCAAAGTGCTGTACAGAAACCCAGCCTAAAACCCCAAACAGCAAACAATGCAGGTGTAAAAGCACGGTGGCTAGGAAAAACTCCCTAGAAAGGCCAAAACCTAGGAAGAAACCTAGAGAGGAACCGGGCTATGTGGGGTGGCCAGTCCTCTTCTGGCTGTGCCGGGTAGAGATTATAACAGAACATGACCAAGATGTTTAAATGTTCATAAATGACCAGCATGGTCGAATAATAATAAGGCAGAACAGTTGAAACTGGAGCAGCAGCACAGTCAGGTGGACTGGGGACAGCAAGGAGCCATCATGTCAGGTAGTCCTGGGGCACTGTCCTAGGGCTCAGGTCCTCCGAGAGAGAGAGAGAAAGAAAGAGAGAATTAGAGAGCATATGTGGGGTGGCCAGTCCTCTTCTGGCTGTGCCGGTGGAGATTATAACAGAACGTGGCCAAGATGTTCAAATGTTCATAAATGACCAGCATGGTTGAATAATAGTAAGGCAGAACAGTTGAAACTGGAGCAGTAGCATGGCCAGGTGGACTGGGGACAGCAAGGAGTCCTCATGTCAGGTAGTCCTGGGACATGGTCCTAGGGCCCAGGCCAGTTGAAACTGGAGCAGCAGCATGGCCAGGTGGACTGGGGACAGCAAGGAGTCATCATGTCAGGTAGTCCTGGGGCATGGTCCTAGGGCTCAGGTCCTCCGAGAGAGAGAAAGAAAGAGAGAAGGAGAGAATTAGAGAACGCACACTTAGATTCACACAGGACACCGAATAGGACAGGAGAAGTACTCCAGATATAACAAACTGACCCTAGCCCCCGACACATAAACTACTGCAGCATAAATACTGGAGGCTGAGACAGGAGGGGTCAGGAGACACTGTGGCCCCATCCGAGGACACCCCGGACAGGGCCAAACAGGAATGATATAACCCCACCCACTTTGCCAAAGCACAGCCCCCACACCACTAGAGGATATCTTCAACCACCAACTTACCATCCTGAGACAAGGCCGAGTATAGCCCACAAAGATCTCCGCCACGGCACAACCCAAGGGGGCGCCAACCCAGACAGGATGACCACAACAGTGAATCAACCCACCCAGGTGACGCACCCCCAGGGACGGCACGAGAGAGCCCCAGCAAGCCAGTGACTCAGCCCCCGTAACAGGGTTAGAGGCAGAGAATCCCAGTGGAAAGGGGGAACCGGCCAGGCAAAGACAGCAAGGGCGGTTCGTTGCTCCAGAGCCTTTCCGTTCACCTTCCCACTCCTGGGCCAGACTACACTCAATCATATGACCCACTGAAGAGATGAGTCTTCAGTAAAGACTTAAAGGTTGAGACCGAGTTTGCGTCTCTGACATGGGTAGGCAGACCGTTCCATAAAAATGGAGCTCTATAGGAGAAAGCCCTGCCTCCAGCTGTTTGCTTAGAAATTCTAGGGACAATTAGGAGGCCTGCGTCTTGTGACCGTAGCGTACGTGTAGGTATGTACGGCAGGACCAAATCAGAGAGGTAGGTAGGAGCAAGCCCATGTAATGCTTTGTAGGTTAGCAGTAAAACCTTGAAATCAGCCTTTGCTTTGACAGGAAGCCAGTGTAGAGGGCTAGCACTGGAGTAATATGATCAAATTTTTTGGTTCTAGTCAGGATTCTAGCAGCCGTATTTAGCACTAACTGAAGTTTATTTAGTGCTTTATCCGGGTAGCCGGAAAATAGAGCATTGCAGTAGTCTAACCTAGAAGTGACAAAAGCATGGATTAATTTTTCTGCATCATTTTTGGACAGAAAGTTTCTGATTTTTGCAATGTTACGTAGATGGAAAAAAGCTGTCCTCGAAATGGTCTTGATATGTTCTTCAAAAGAGAGATCAGGGTCCAGAGTAACGCCGAGGTCCTTCACAGTTTTATTTGAGACGACTGTACAACCATTAAGATTAATTGTCAGATTCAACAGAAGGTCTCTTTGTTTCTTGGGACCTAGAACAAGCATCTCTGTTTTGTCCGAGTTTAATAGTAGAAAGTTTGCAGACATCCACTTCCTTATGTCTGAAACACAGGCTTCTAGCGAGGGCAATTTTGGGGCTTCACCATGTTTCATTGAAATGTACAGCTGTGTGTCATCCGCATAGCAGTGAAAGTTTACATTATGTTTTCGAATAACATCCCCAAGAGGTAAAATATATTGTGAAAACAATAGTGGTCCTAAAACAGACCAGTAGTCTAATATAGAAGTAGCCAGACAGTAGAGTGTTGCAGTAGTCTAATATAGAAGTAGCCAGACAGTAGAGTGTTGCAGTAGTCTAATATAGAAGTATCCAGACAGTAGAGTGTTGCAGTAGTCTAATATAGAAGTAGCCAGACAGTAGAGCGTTGCAGTAGTCTAATATAGAAGTAGCCAGACAGTAGAGTGTTGCAGTAGTCTAATATAGAAGTAGCCAGACTGTAGAGTGTTGCAGTAGTCTAATATAGAAGTATCCAGACTGTAGAGTGTTGCAGTAGTCTAATATAGAAGTAGCCAGACAGTAGAGTGTTGCAGTAGTCTAATATAGAAGTATCCAGACAGTAGAGTGTTGCAGTAGTCTAATATAGAAGTAGCCAGACAGTAGAGTGTTGCAGTAGTCTAATATAGAAGTAGCCAGACAGTAGAGCGTTGCAGTAGTCTAATATAGAAGTATCCAGACAGTAGAGCACTGCAGTAGTCTAATATAGAAGTATCCAGACTGTAGAGTGTTGCAGTAGTCTGATATAGAAGTATCCAGACAGTAGAGTGTTGCAGTAGTCTAATATAGAAGTATCCAGACAGTAGAGTGTTGCAGTAGTCTGATATAGAAGTATCCAGACTGTAGAGCATTGCAGTAGTCTAATATAGAAGTATCCAGACAGTAGAGTGTTGCAGTAGTCTAATATAGAAGTAGCCAGACAGTAGAGTGTTGCAGTAGTCTAATATAGAAGTAGCCAGACAGTAGAGCGTTGCAGTAGTCTGATATAGAAGTATCCAGACAGTAGAGTGTTGCAGTAGTCTAATATAGAAGTAGCCAGACTGTAGAGTATTGCAGTAGTCTAATATAGAAGTACCCAGACTGTAGAGTGTTGCAGTAGTCTAATATAGAAGTAGCCAGACTGTAGAGTGTTGCAGTAGTCTAATATAGAAGTAGCCAGACAGTAGAGGGTTGCAGTAGTCTAATATAGAAGTATCCAGACTGTAGAGCGTTGCAGTAGTCTAATATAGAAGTATCCAGACTGTAGAGCACTGCAGTAGTCTAATATAGAAGTAGCCAGACAGTAGAGTGTTGCAGTAGTCTAATATAGAAGTATCCAGACAGTAGAGTGTTGCAGTAGTCTAATATAGAAGTATCCAGACAGTAGAGTGTTGCAGTAGTCTAATATAGAAGTAGCCAGACAGTAGAGCGTTGCAGTAGTCTAATATAGAAGTATCCAGACAGTAGAGTGTTGCAGTAGTCTAATATAGAAGTATCCAGACAGTAGAGCGTTGCAGTAGTCTGATATAGAAGTATCCAGACAGTAGAGCGTTGCAGTAGTCTAATATAGAAGTAGCCAGACAGTAGAGCGTTGCAGTAGTCTAATATAGAAGTAGCCAGACAGTAGAGTGTTGCAGTAGTCTAATATAGAAGTAGCCAGACAGTAGAGCACTGCAGTAGTCTAATATAGAAGTAGCCAGACTGTAGAGTGTTGCAGTAGTCTAATATAGAAGTAGCCAGACTGTAGAGTGTTGCAGTAGTCTAATATAGAAGTAGCCAGACAGTAGAGTGTCGCAGTAGTCTAATATAGAAGTAGCCAGACATATTCTTCACAGGTTGTAAAGCATTATAAAGGCTTCATAAGCACTACATAAAGGATTCACAAATTATCTATAAGCGTCTCATACTGTATAAATGGTGTATAAACATACATAGTGTGTTATGTCACAATTGGCAATTCACTGGGAATGGTTATGTCACCCGCTATACACTGGGGTGCTTATAACGCCTGTATGCACTTTGTATAAAGCCTTTATAAGTTGTACTTTGTTTAAAGTGGGAACCAGTTGTTTAGCCTCCTATAGTACTTATTGTCAATAAACCATGTTGGACTGGTCACTAGTACAGGACAGTTAACCATGTTGGACTGGTCACTAGTACAGGACATTTAACCATGTTGGACTGGTCACTAGTACAGGACAGTTAACCATGTTGGACCACTAGTACAGGACAGTTAACCATGTTGGACCACTAGTACAGGACAGTTAACCATGTTGGGCCACTAGTACAGGACAGTTAACCATGTTGGACCACTAGTACAGGACAGTTAACCATGTTGGGCCACTAGTACAGGACAGTTAACCATGTTGGGTCACTAGTACAGGACAGTTAACCATGTTGGGTCACTAGTACAGGACAGTTAACCATGTTGGGCCACTAGTACAGGACAGTTAACCATGTTGGGCCACTAGTACAGGACAGTTAACCATGTTGGGTCACTAGTACAGGACAGTTAACCATGTTGGGCCACTAGTACAGGACAGTTAACCATGTTGGGCCACTAGTACAGGACAGTTAACCATGTTGGACCACTAGTACAGGACAGTTAACCATGTTGGGCCACTAGTACAGGACAGTTAACCATGTTGGACTGGTCACTAGTACAGGACAGTTAACCATGTTGGGCCACTAGTACAGGACAGTTAACCATGTTGGACCACTAGTACAGGACAGTTAACCATGTTGGGCCACTAGTACAGGACAGTTAACCATGTTGGACCACTAGTACAGGACAGTTAACCATGTTGGACCACTAGTACAGGACAGTTAACCATGTTGGGCCACTAGTACAGGACAGTTAACCATGTTGGACCACTAGTACAGGACAGTTAACCATGTTGGACCACTAGTACAGGACAGTTAACCATGTTGGACCACTAGTACAGGACAGTTAACCATGTTGGGCCATTAGTACAGGACAGTTAACCATGTTGGACTGGTCACTAGTACAGGACAGTTAACCATGTTGGACTGGTCACTAGTACAGGACAGTTAACCATGTTGGGCCACTAGTACAGGACAGTTAACCATGTTGGACTGGTCACTAGTACAGGACAGTTAACCATGTTGGACTGGTCACTAGTACAGGACAGTTAACCATGTTGGACCACTAGTACAGGACAGTTAACCATGTTGGGTCACTAGTACAGGACAGTTAACCATGTTGGACCACTAGTACAGGACAGTTAACCATGTTGGACCACTAGTACAGGACAGTTAACCATGTTGGGTCACTAGTACAGGACAGTTAACCATGTTGGGCCACTAGTACAGGACAGTTAACCATGTTGGGCCACTAGTACAGGACAGTTAACCATGTTGGGCCACTAGTAAAGGACAGTTAACCATGTTGGGCCACTAGTACAGGACAGTTAACCATGTTGGGCCACTAGTACAGGACAGTTAACCATGTTGGACCACTAGTACAGGACAGTTAACCATGTTGGGCCACTAGTACAGGACAGTTAACCATGTTGGACCACTAGTACAGGACAGTTAACCATGTTGGACCACTAGTACAGGACAGTTAACCATGTTGGACCACTAGTACAGGACAGTTAACCATGTTGGGCCATTAGTACAGGACAGTTAACCATGTTGGACCACTAGTACAGGACAGTTAACCATGTTGGACCACTAGTACAGGACAGTTAACCATGTTGGACCACTAGTACAGGACAGTTAACCATGTTGGACCACTAGTACAGGACAGTTAACCATGTTGGACCACTAGTACAGGACAGTTAACCATGTTGGGTCACTAGTACAGGACAGTTAACCATGTTGGACCACTAGTACAGGACAGTTAACCATGTTGGACCACTAGTACAGGACAGTTAACCATGTTGGGCCACTAGTACAGGACAGTTAACCATGTTGGACCACTAGTACAGGACAGTTAACCATGTTGGACCACTAGTACAGGACAGTTAACCATGTTGGACCACTAGTACAGGACAGTTAACCATGTTGGACCACTAGTACAGGACAGTTAACCATGTTGGGCCACTAGTACAGGACAGTTAACCATGTTGGACCACTAGTACAGGACAGTTAACCATGTTGGACCACTAGTACAGGACAGTTAACCATGTTGGGCCACTAGTACAGGACAGTTAACCATGTTGGACCACTAGTACAGGACAGTTAACCATGTTGGACCACTAGTACAGGACAGTTAACCATGTTGGGCCACTAGTACAGGACAGTTAACCATGTTGGACCACTAGTACAGGACAGTTAACCATGTTGGGCCACAAGTACAGGACAGTTAACCATGTTGGGCCACTAGTACAGGGCAGTTAACCATGTTGGACCACTAGTACAGGACAGTTAACCATGTTGGGCCACTAGTACAGGACAGTTAACCATGTTGGGCCACAAGTACAGGACAGTTAACCATGTTGGGCCACTAGTACAGGGCAGTTAACCATGTTGGGCCACAAGTACAGGACAGTTAACCATGTTGGACCACTAGTACAGGACAGTTAACCATGTTGGACCACTAGTACAGGACAGTTAACCATGTTGGACCACTAGTACAGGACAGTTAACCATGTTGGGCCACAAGTACAGGACAGTTAACCATGTTGGGCCACTAGTACAGGGCAGTTAACCATGTTGGACCACTAGTACAGGACAGTTAACCATGTTGGGCCACAAGTACAGGACAGTTAACCATGTTGGGCCACTAGTACAGGACAGTTAACCATGTTGGGCCACTAGTACAGGACAGTTAACCATGTTGGGCCACTAGTACAGGACAGTTAACCATGTTGGGCCACTAGTACAGGACAGTTAACCATGTTGGGCCACAAGTACAGGACAGTTAACCATGTTGGGCCACTAGTACAGGACAGTTAACCATGTTGGGCCACTAGTACAGGACAGTTAACCATGTTGGGCCACTAGTACAGGACAGTTAACCATGTTGGGCCACTAGTACAGGACAGTTAACCATGTTGGGTCACTAGTAAAGGACAGTTAACCATGTTGGGCCACTAGTACAGGGCAGTGGTTGGCATCAGTGTATGTAAATGCATGTGTGTTTCTGTGTGTTTCAGGTACCAGGACATGAGGAGACAGATCGGCTTTGAGATCAGAGACATGTGGTATAATCTTGGTATGAATCATCGATTTCATGTTCTTCATATGTATTCAACTGACGTATGTGCCCGACCGGCTCCATTCGGTGTTTTTTAAAAGTAGAGACTCAGAGCTAGAAAATGGCCCCCTTGAACTTTTCGACCTTTTGCCACATTTCAGGCTTCAAACATAAAGATATAAAACTGTATTTTTTTGGTGAAGAATCAACAACAAGTGGGACACAATCATGAAGTGGAACAACATTTATTGGATATTTCAAACTTTTTTAACGTGCAAAATTATTCAGCCCCTTTACTTTCAGTGCAGCAAAGTCTCTCCAGAAGTTCAGTGAGGATCTCTGAATGATCCAATGTTGACCTAAATGACTAATGGTGATAAATACAATCCACCTGTGTGTAATCAAGTCTCCGTATAAATGCACCTGCACTGTGATAGTCTCAGAGGTCCGTTAAAAGCGCAGAGAGCATCATGAAGCACAAGGAACACACCAGGCAGGTCCGAGATACTGTTGTGAAGAAGTTTAAAGCCAGATTTGGATACAAAAAGATTTCCCAAGCTTTAAACATCCCAAGGAGTACTGTGCACGCGATAATATTGAAATGGAAGGAGTATCAGACCACTGCAAATCTACCAAGACCTGGCCGTCCCTCTAAACTTTCAGCTCATACAAGGAGAAGACTGATCAGAGATGCAGCCAAGAGGCCCATGATCACTCTGGATGAACTGCAGAGATCTACAGCTGAGGTGGGAGACTCTGTCTATAGGACAACAATCAGTCGTATATTGCACAAATCTGTCCTTTATGGAAGAGTGGCAAGAAGAAAGCCATTTCTTAAAGATATCCATAAAAAGTTTAATTTAATGTTTGCCACAAGCCACCTGGGAGACACACCAAACATGTGGAAGAAGGTGCTCTGGTCAGATGAAACCAAAATGGAACTTTTTGGCAACAATGCAAAACGTTTTGTTTGGCGTAAAAGCAACACAGCTCATCACCCTGAACACACCATCCCCACTGTCAAACATGGTGGTGGCAGCATCATGGTTTGGGCCTGCTTTTCTTCAGCAGGGACAGGGAAGATGGTTAAAATTGATGGGAAGATGGATGGAGCCAAATACAGGACCATTCTGGAAGAAAACCTGATGGAGTCTGCAAAAGACCTGAGACTGGGACGGAGATTTGTCTTCCAACAAGACAATGATCCACAACATAAAGCAAAATCTACAATGGAATGGTTCAAAAATAAACATATCCAGGTGTTAGAATGGCCAAGTCAAAGTCCAGACCTGAATCCAATCGAGAATCTGTGGAAAGGACTGAAAACTGCTGTTCACAAATGCTCTCCATCCAACCTCACTGAGCTCGAGCTGTTTTGCAAGGAGGAATGGGAAAACATTTCAGTCTGTCGATGTGCAAAACTGATAGAGACATACCCCAAGCGACTTACAGCTGTAATCGCAGCAAAAGGTGGCGCGACAAAGTATTAACTTAAGGGGGCTGAATAATTTTGCACTCCCAATTTTTCAGTTTTTGATTTGTTAAAAAAGTTTGAAATATCCAATAAATGTCGTTCCACTTCATGATTGTGTCCCACTTGTTGTTGATTCTTCACAAAAAAATACAGTTTTATATCTTTATGTTTGAAGCCTGAAATGTGGCAAATGGTCGCAAAGTTCAAGGGGGCCGAATACCTTCGCAAGGCACTGTATATCATAACACTACTGTTGAGGAACAATTGGAAAGTAATTCTGCTTTGGAAGATGATAAACTTGTAACCCCACTCATTATATAATATATGTCATTTAGCAGACTCTTTTCATCCACAGGTTATATATCATTATATAATATATGTCATTTGGCAGACTCTTTTGTTAAATGTATGTGTGGGTGGTCCTGGGAATTCAACCCATTATCATGGCCTTGTAAGCCCCATGCTCTACCATTTGTGGTTAACTTTATTTAACTCGGCACGTCAGTTAAGAACAAATTATTATTTTCAATGACGGCCTAGGAACAGTTGGGTTAACTGCCTTGTTCAAAGGCAGAACGACAGATTTGTACCTTGTCAGCTCGGGGATTCGATCCAGCCACCTTTCGGTTACTGGCCCAACGCTCTAGCCCCTTGCCGCCTCTGCAGGGGCTCAGATATTTGATGAAGTTTTATCTCTCCCCAGGTCCACACAAGATCAAGTTCATCCCAGAGATGGTGGGTCCCATCCTAGAGATGACTCTGGTCCCAGAGATAGAGCTGAGGAAAGCTACCATCCCCATCTTCTTTGACATGATGCAGTGTGAATTCCACTTCACATGCAGCTTCCAACGGGTCTGTATCAGTCAGTCGGTCTGTCCATCAATCAGCCAGTCAATCAGCCGGTCAATCAATCAGCCAGTCAGTCGGTCTGTCCATCAATTAGCCAGTCGATCAGCCAGTCAGTCATTCGGTCAATCAGCCTGTCAATCAGCTGTTCAATCAGTCAGTCAGTATATTAATCAATCAGTCAGTCAGTCAGTATATTAATCAATCAGTGAGTCAGTCAGTATATTAATCAATCAGTCAGTCAGTCAGTATATTAATCAATCAGTCAGTCAGTCAGTATATTAATCAATCAGTCAGTCAGTATATTAATAAATCAGTCAGTCAGTCAGTATATTAATCAATCAGTCAGTCAGTCAGTATATTAATCAATCAGTCAGTCAGTCAGTATATTAATCAATCAGTGAGTCAGTCAGTATATTAATCAATCAGTCAGTCAGTCAGTATATTAATCAATCAGTCAGTCAGTCAGTATATTAATCAATCAGTCAGTCAGTATATTAATAAATCAGTCAGTCAGTCAGTCAGTATATTAATCAATCAGTCAGTCCGTCAGTATATTAATCAATCAGTCAGTCAGTCAGTATATTAATAAATCAGTCAGTCAGTCAGTATATTAATCAGTCAGTCAGTCAGTATATTAATAAATCAGTCAGTATATTAATCAGTCAGTCAGTCAGTATATTAATCAGTCAGTCAGTCAGTATATTAATCAGTCAGTCAGTCAGTATATTAATAAATCAGTCAGTCAGTCAGTATATTAATCAATCAGTCAGTCAGTCAGTATATTAATCAATCAGTCAGTCAGTCAGTATATTAATCAATCAGTCAGTCAGTCAGTATATTAATCAATCAGTGAGTCAGTCAGTATATTAATCAATCAGTCAGTCAGTCAGTATATTAATCAATCAGTCAGTCAGTCAGTATATTAATCAATCAGTCAGTCAGTCAGTATATTAATCAATCAGTGAGTCAGTCAGTATATTAATCAATCAATCAGTCAGTCAGTATATTAATCAATCAGTCAGTCAGTATATTAATCAATCAGTCAGTCAGTATATTAATCAATCAGTCAGTCAGTCAGTATATTAATAAATCAGTCAGTCAGTCAGTATATTAATCAATCAGTGAGTCAGTCAGTATATTAATCAATCAGTCAGTCAGTATATTAATAAATCAGTCAGTCAGTCAGTATATTAATCAGTCAGATGTACCAATCAATCAGATGTATTGATAAAGCCCTTTTTACATCAGAAGTTTCTTCAAGAATGTTTAAAAATAACCCCACGTTGACCCCAAAGAGCAGAAACACAGAGGTCAAGGATGGGTGGTAACATCCTCTAAAACCTCACCCTCCCAGGAGACTAACGCAATGTTGCTAAATGTTTCCAGCTCTGAATTGACTCATAATGTAGCGTCGTCAAGCCCATGTACTGCCCTTATTACGACCAGGTCACATGTCTTCCATGTACTGCCCTTATTACGACCAGGTCACATGTCTTCCATGTACTGCCCTTATTACGACCAGGTCACATGTCTTCCATGTACTGCCCTTATTACGACCAGGTCACATGTCTTCCATGTACTGCCCTTATTACGACCAGGTCACATGTCTTCCATGTACTGCCCTCGTTACGACCAGGTCACATGTCTTCCATGTACTGCCCTTATTACGACCAGGTCACATGTCTTCCATGTACTGCCCTTATTACGACCAGGTCACATGTCTTCCATGTACTGAAATAACGACCAGGTCACATGTCTTCCATGTACTGCCCTTGTTACGACCAGGTCACATGTCTTCCATGTACTGCCCTTATTACGACCAGGTCACATGTCTTCCATGTACTGCCCTTATTACGACCAGGTCACATGTCTTCCATGTACTGCCCTTATTACGACCAGGTCACATGTCTTCCATGTACTGCCCTTATTACGACCAGGTCACATGTCTTCCATGTACTGCCCTTATTACGACCAGGTCACATGTCTTCCATGTACTGCCCTTATTACGACCAGGTCACATGTCTTCCATGTACTGCCCTTATTACGACCAGGTCACATGTCTTCCATGTACTGCCCTTATTACGACCAGGTCACATGTCTCTTCCATGTACTGCCCTTATTACGACCAGGTCACATGTCTTCCATGTACTGCCCTTATTACGACCAGGTCACATGTCTTCCATGTACTGCCCTTATTACGACCAGGTCACATGTCTTCCATGTACTGCCCTTATTACGACCAGGTCACATGTCTTCCATGTACTGCCCTTATTACGACCAGGTCACATGTCTTCCATGTACTGCCCTTATTACGACCAGGTCACATGTCTTCCATGTACTGCCCTTATTACGACCAGGTCACATGTCTTCCATGTACTGCCCTTATTACGACCAGGTCACATGTCTTCCATGTACTGCCCTTATTACGACCAGGTCACATGTCTTCCATGTACTGCCCTTATTACGACCAGGTCACATGTCTTCCATGTACTGCCCTCGTTACGACCAGGTCACATGTCTTCCATGTACTGCCCTTATTACGACCAGGTCACATGTCTTCCATGTACTGCCCTCGTTACGACCAGGTCACATGTCTTCCATGTACTGCCCTTATTACGACCAGGTCACATGTCTTCCATGTACTGCCCTTATTACGACCAGGTCACATGTCTTCCATGTACTGCCCTTATTACGACCAGGTCACATGTCTTCCATGTACTGCCCTTATTACGACCAGGTCACATGTCTTCCATGTACTGCCCTCGTTACGACCAGGTCACATGTCTTCCATGTACTGCCCTTATTACGACCAGGTCACATGTCTTCCATGTACTGCCCTCGTTACGACCAGGTCACATGTCTTCCATGTACTGCCCTTATTACGACCAGGTCACATGTCTTCCATGTACTGCCCTCGTTACGACCAGGTCACATGTCACTCCGTCTTCCAAAGTTCACCCCCTCTTTGCCTTACTGATATCCCATTGGTCTCATGTGGACCAATCAATCCCCCCTCTTTGCTTTACCGATATCCCATTGGTCTCATGTGGACCAATCAACCCCCCTCTTTGCCTTACTGATATCCCATTGGTCACATGTGGACCAATCAATCCCCCTCTTTTGCCTTACTGATATCCCATTGGTCTCATGTGGACCAATCAATCCCCCCTCTTTGCCTTACTGATATCCCAATTGGTCACATGTGGACCAATCAAACCCCCCTCTTTGCCTTACTGATATCCCATTGGTCACATGTGGACCAATCAACCCCCCCCCCCCTCTTTGCCTTACTGATATCCAATTGGTCACATGTGGACCAATCAACACCCCCCTCTTTGCTTACTGATATCCCATTGGTCACATGATGGACCAATCAAACCACCCCTCTTTGCCTTACTGATATCCCATTGGTCACATGTGGTGTTCCACCAATGAAATGTCTAAGTCTCTTGTCTGCTACAGAACAGTATATCCAGAGGTTAGACTTCAGAAACATGTGTTTGTTTATGTAGCTCGTAGGTGACTGTTTGTTTCGTTGGTATTACGTTCGCAGTCTAACCAAGTCTCCTGCAGAATTCTCTGTACTGAATCTGCTGTCACTTCCTTTACCATCGATGCCATGTTGAAGTCGGCCTGGCCTGTGGCTGTCTCCTAGATCCTCCCAGTCTGTCTCCTAGATCCTCCGTCTGTCTCCTAGATCCTCCGTCTGTCTCCTAGATCCTCCCAGTCTGTCTCCCAGATCCTCCCAGTCAGTCTCCCAGGTCCTCCCAGTCAGTCTCCCAGATCCTCCCAGTCAGTCTCCCAGATCCTCCCAGTCAGTCTCCCAGGTCCTCCCAGTCAGACTCCCAGATCCTCCCAGTCAGTCTCCCAGATCCTCCCAGTCAGTCTCCCAGATCCTCCCAGTCAGTCTCCCAGATCCTCCCAGTCAGTCTCCCAGATCCTCCCAATCTGACTCTGGTCTAAAGTAGTACACTACTACCCTATAGACCCTGGTCTAAAGTAGTGCACTACTACCCTATAGGTCCTGGTCTAAAGTAGTGCACTACTACCCTATAGGCCCTGGTCTAAAGTAGTGCACTACTACCCTATGGGGCCTGGTCTAAAGTAGTGCACTACTACCCTATAGACCCTGGTCTAAAGTAGTGCACTACTACCCTATAGGCCCTGGTCTAAAGTAGTGCACTACTACCCTATAGACCCTGGTCTAAAGTAGTGCACTATAAAGGGATTAGGGTGCCAGTTGGGACAGTCAGTCGGTTAGAGTTGGGAGTGAAGGGGAGGCCTGGTAATTCAGTTAGTGTCAGTCTGTTAGAGTTGGGAGTGAAGGGGAGGCCTGGTAATTCAGTTAGTGTCAGTCTGTTAGAGTTGGGAGTGAAGGGGAGGCCTGGTAATTCAGTTAGTGTCAGTCTGTTAGAGTTGGGAGTGAAGGGGAGGCCTGGTAATTCAGTTAGTGTCAGTCTGTTAGAGTTGGGAGTGAAGGGGAGGCCTGGTAATTCAGTTAGTGTCAGTCTGTTAGAGTTGGGAGTGAAGGGGAGGCCTGGTAATTCAGTTAGTGTCAGTCTGTTAGAGTTGGGAGTGAAGGGGAGGCCTGGTAATTCAGTTAGTGTCAGTCTGTTAGAGTTGGGAGTGAAGGGGAGGCCTGGTAATTCAGTTAGTGTCAGTCTGTTAGAGTTGGGAGTGAAGGGGAGGCCTGGTAATTCAGTTAGTGTCAGTCTGTTAGAGTTGGGAGTGAAGGGGAGGCCTGGTAATTCAGTTAGTGTCAGTCTGTTAGAGTTGGGAGTGAAGGGGAGGCCTGGTAATTCAGTTAGTGTCAGTCTGTTAGAGTTGGGAGTGAAGGGGAGGCCTGGTAATTCAGTTAGTGTCAGTCTGTTAGAGTTGGGAGTGAAGGGAGGCCTGGTAATTCAGTTAGTGTCAGTCTGTTAGAGTTGGGAGTGAAGGGGAGGCCTGGTAATTCAGTTAGTGTCAGTCAGGACTCGACTCTTTGGGAATGACTACATCCTCTTAGATCCCCTCTACTCTCAAATAGGATCAATTTCCCTTCATGCACTACTTCTGACCCTATATGGAATAGTGCACTATTTTTGACCAGGACCTGTAGGGTAGTAGTGCACTATATAGGGAATAGGGAGCAATTTGGGTCATATACAAATAGCTTTCTAGTCTGCAGTGTAAAACTTAGCAGAGAGAGAGAGAGAGAGAGAGAGTTGCCTCTCTTCCTCCAGAGCGATCCGTCTCTCTTCCTCCAGAGCGATCTGTCTCTCTCTTCCTCCAGAGCGATCTGTCTCTCTTCCTTCAGAGCGATCTGTCTCTCTTCCTCCAGTGCGATCCGTCTCTCTTCCTCCAGTGCGATCTGTCTCTCTTCCTCCAGAGCGATCTGTCTCTCTTCCTCCAGAGCGATCTGTCTCTCTTCCTCCAGAGCGATCCGTCTCTCTTCCTCCAGAGCGATCCGTCTCCTCTTCCTCCAGAGCGATCTGTCTCTCTTCCTCCAGAGCGAGCCGTCTCTCTTCCTCCAGTGCGATCCGTCTCTCTTCCTCCAGTGCGATCTGTCTCTCTTCCTCCAGAGCGATCTGTCTCTCTTCCTCCAGAGCGATCCGTCTCCTCTTCCTCTAGAGCGATCCGTCTCTCTTCCTCCAGAGCGATCCGTCTCTCTTCCTCCAGAGCGATCCGTCTCTCTTCCTCCAGAGCGATCCGTCTCTCTTCCTCCAGAGCGATCCGTCTCTCCTGACTGACACAACAACAGCAGCACATCAAGGAGGCAGTTCACGTAGGAGCAAACGTCCCACTATAAGTGGATGTGCCGGCTCACCTTCCTTCTGCCGTCTTTCTGGGAAGAAGGGAGTAAAAGAGAGAGAGAGAGAGAGAGAGAGATAAATAGAGAGAATATTAGAGGATGTGTCTTCCTGTCATGGTCTTACTCCTCATGCTCCCTGCTCAGCCATAGCCAATCACAGGCAGATAAAGAGAAGTTACTGAGAGTCATCAGACTGATAATGAAGTGATTTAATATGAGCTCACAGTCCACCAGGCTGAAAGAGAGGTGATTAAACCAAGAGGAGAGGTCCTCTCAACCAAGAGAGAGAGAGAAGAGACAGGGGGGTGGAGAGACAGGGTATAGAGTGGGGGGAGGAGAGAGAGAGAAGAGAGGGGGAGGAGAGAGAGAGAAGAGAGGGGGAGGAGAGAGAGGGATGAGAGAGAGAGAAGAGAGGGGGAGGAGAGAGAGGGAGGATAGAAGAGAGAGTTTTGGAAAGAGAGAGTATAGAGTGGGGGAAGGAAAGAGAGAGAGGGAGAGAGAGAGAGAGAGAGAAGAGAGGGTATAGAGAGGGGGAAGGAGAGAGAGGGTATAGAGAGGGGGAAGGAGAGAGAGGGTATAGAGAGGGGGAGGAGAGAGAGGGAGGAGAGAAGAGAGAGTTTTGGAAAGAGAGAGTATAGAGTGGGGGAAGGAAAGTGAGAGAAGAGAGGGGGAGGAGAGAGAGAGAAGAGTGGGGGAGGAGAGAGAGGGTATAGAGAGGGGGAAGGAGAGGGAGGGTATAGAGAGGGGGAGGAGAGAGAGGGTATAGAGAGGGGGAGGAGAGAGAGGGTATAGAGAGGGGGAAGGAGAGAGAGAGAAGAGAGGGGGAAGGGGAGAGATAAGAGAGGGGGAGGAGAGAGAGAAGAGAGGGGGAGGAGAGAGAGGGTATAGAGAGGGGGAAGGAGGGAGAGGGTATAGAGAGGGGGAAGGAGAGAGGGTATAGAGAGGGGGAAGGAGAGGGGGAAGGAGAGAGAGAGAAGAGAGGGGGAAGGAGAGAGGGTATAGAGAGGGGGAAGGAGAGAGAGAGAAGAGAGGGGGAGGAGAGAGAGAGAAGAGAGGGGGAGGAGAGAGAGAGAAGAGTGGGGGAGGAGAGAGAGAAGAGAGGGGGAGGAGAGAGAGGGTATAGAGAGGGGGAAGGAGAGAGAGGGTATAGAGAGGGGGAAGGAGAGAGGGTATAGAGAGGGGGAAGGAGAGGGGGAAGGAGAGAGAGAGAAGAGAGGGGGGAAGGAGAGAGGGTATAGAGAGGGGGAAGGAGAGAGAGAGAAGAGAGGGGGAGGAGAGAGAGAGAAGAGTGGGGGAGGAGAGAGAGAGAAGAGTGGGGGAGGAGAGAGAGAAGAGAGGGGGAAAGAGGAGAGAGAGAAGAGAGGGGGAGGACAGAGAGGGATGAGAGAGAGAGAAGAGAGGAGGGAGTGAGAGAGAAGAGAGGGGGAGGAGAGAGAGAGAAGAGAGGGGGAGGAGAGAGAGGGTATAGAGATGGGGAAGGAGAGAGAGGGTATAGAGAGGGGGAAGGAGAGAGAGGGTATAGAGAGGGGGGAGGAGAGAGGGTATAGAGAGGGGGAGGAGAGAGAGAGAAGAGAGGAGGGAGTGAGAGAGAAGAGAGGGGGAGGAGAGAGAGAGAAGAGAGGAGGAAGTGAGAGAGAAGAGAGGGGGAGGAGAGAGAGAGACGGGGAGGAGAGAGAGGGTATAGAGAGGGGGAAGGAGAGAGAGAGAGAAGAGAGGGGGAATGAGAGAGGGTATAGAGAGGGGGAAGGAGAGAGAGAGAAGAGAGGGGGAAGGAGAGAGGGTATAGAGAGGGGGAAGGAGAGAGAGAGAAGAGAGGGGAAGGAGAGAGAGAGAAGAGAGTGGGAGGAGAGAGAGAGAAGAGAGGGGGAGGAGAGAGAGAGAAGAGTGGGGGAGGAGAGAGAGAGAAGAGAGGGGGAAAGAGGAGAGAGAGAAGAGAGGGGGAGGAGAGAAAGAAGAGAGGGGGAGGAGAGAGAGAGAGTGTTGGAAAGAGAGAGCGACGGAGGCAGAAAGAGGGAGGCAGGATAGAGACTAATGAATAGAAAAATGAGCTGTGCTGATTATGAACGGCTGCTTTCTAATTGCAGTTTGAGAATGAGATCATCACCAAACTGGATCACGAGGTGGAGGGGGGCAGAGGAGACGAGCAGTACAAAGTCCTCTTCCACAAGATGTGAGTGATGCTGTCTGTCTGTCTGCCTGTCTGTCTACCTGTCTGTCTGCCTGTCTGTCTGTCTGCCTGTCTGTCTGTCTGCCTGTCTGTCTGCCTGTCTGTCTGTCTGCCTGTCCGTCTGTCCGTCTGCCTGCCTGCCTGCCGGTGTCTGTCTGTCTGTCTGTCTGTCTGTCTGTCTGTCTGTCTGTCCTGCCTGCCTGCCTGCCTGCCTGCTCTGTCTGTCTGTCTGTCTGTCTGTCTGTCTGCCTGCCTGCCTGCCTGCCTGCCTGCCTGCCTGCCTGCCTGCTTCTGTCTGTCTGTCTGTCTGTCTGTCTGTCTGTCTGTCTGTCTGTCGGTGTCTGTCGGTGTCTGTCGGTGTCTGTCTGTCGGTGTCTGTCTGTCGGTGTCTGTCGGTGTCTGTCTGGTCTGTCTGTCGGTGTCTGTCGGTGTCTGTCGGTGTCTGTCTGTCTGTCTGTCTGTCTGTCTGTCTGTCTGTCTGTCTGTCTGTCTGTCGGTGTCTGTCTGTCCTCTCTCCTCGTCTCTCTCTCAGTTTAATTTAAGGTCTTTATGTCATAAGGAAACATGTGTTTACGTTGCCAAAGAAAGTGAAATAGATCATTAACAAAAGGGAAATGAACAGGGGAAACATTAGTTTAATATTACACTCACAAGGTTTTAAAAGAACATAGACATTTCAAATATTACATTATTGGCTATGTACGGTGTTGAAAGGTTAAAATAAATAAACAGGAAGTTTATTAATGTTTTAATTGTTTTCAATTTCTTTGTGGATCTGTGTAATCTGAGGGAAATATGTCTCTCTAATATGGTCATTGGGCAGGAGGTTAGGAAGTGCAGCTCAGTTTCATTTTGTGGGCAGTGAGCACATAGCCTGTCTTCTCTTGAGAGCCATGTCTGCCTACGGCGGCCTTTCTCAATAGCAAGGCTATGCTCATTGAGTCTGTACATAGTCAAAGCTTTCCTTAAGTTTGGTCAGGTATTCTGCCGCTGTGTACTTTCTGTTAAGGGCCAAATAGCATTCTAGTTTGCTCTGTTTCTTTGTTAATTCTTTCCAATGTGTCAAGTAATTATCTTTTTGTAATGATCTTCTCTCCGCCTCACCTCTCCCCCTCCCCTCTCTCTCACCTCTCTCCCCTCCCTCCCTCCCCTCACCGGTCTCCCACTCTCCCCTCCCCTCCCTCTCTCTCCCTCTCTCTCCCCTCCCCTCCCTCTCTCTCCCGCTCCTCTCTCCCCTCTCTCCCCCTCTCCCCCTCCTCTCTCTCTTCCCTCTCTCTCCCCTCTCTCTCCCCCTCTCCCCCTCCTCTCTCTCTTCCCTCTCTCTCTCCCCCTCCCCTCTCTCTCCCCCTCTCTCTCCCCCCCCTCTCTCCCCCTCCCCTCTCTCTCCCCTCTCTCTCCCCCTACTCTCTCCCTCCCATCTCTCTCTCCCCCTCCTCTCTCTCTCTCTCTCTCCCCCTCCTCTCTCCCTCCCCTCCCTCTCTCTCCTCTCTCTCCCCCTCCTCTCTCTCCTCTCTCTCCCTCCCCTCTCCCTCCCCTCCCTCCCTCCCCTCTCTCTCTCTCCTCTCTCCCTCTCCTCTCTCCCCCTCCCTCTCTCCCCTCCCCTCTCCCCCCTCTCTCCCCCTCCCTCTCTCCCCCTCTCCTCTCTCTCTCCCTCCCTCTCTCTCCTCTCTCCCTCCCCCCTCCCTCTCTCTCTCCCCCCCCTCTCTCTCCTCTCCCCTCCCCCTCTCTCCCCCTCCTCTCTCCCCTCCCTCTCTCTCCTCTCTCCCTCTTTCTCCCTCCCTCTCCTCCTCCTCCCTCCCCTCCCTCCCCTCCCTCCCTCTCTCTCCTCTCTCCCCCTCCCTCTCTCCCCTCCCTCTCTCTCCTCTCTCCCTCCCCTCTCTCTCCCTCCTCTCCCTCCTCCCTCCTCTCCTCTCTCCCTCCCCTCCCTCTCTCCTCTCTCTCCCCCTCCTCTCTCCCCCTCTCTCTCCTCTCTCCCCTCCTCTCTCCTCTCTCCTCTCTCCCCCTCCCTCTCTCCCTCCCCTCCCTCTCTCCCTCCCTCTCTCTCCTCTCTCTCTCCCTCCCTCTCTCTCCTCTCTCTCTCCCCTCCCTCTCTCTCCTCTCTCCCTCCCTCTCTCTCCTCTCTCCTCCTCTCTCCCCCTCCTCTCTCCCTCCCCTCCCTCTCTCTCCTCTCTCCCCTCCTCCCTCCCCAGTCTGTTGGAACACTGCAGGAAACACAAGTACCTGTCTAAGAGTGGGGAGAGCTTTGTGAACCTGGTGGTTCGTCTGTTGGAGAGGCTCCTGGACTACAGGACCATCATGCACGACGAGAACAAGGAGAACCGGATGAGCTGCACCGTCAACGTCCTGGTAGGAGAGACACACACTGTTCTATGTCCTGATCCGTTGTGTTCAGATGTCCGGCTGCGTCCTGCTGCGTTGCCTAGTAACACTGTTCTATGTCCTGTTCCGTTGTGGACAGATGTCCGGCTACGTCCTGCTGCGTTGCCTAGTAACACTGTTCTATGTTCTGTCCTGTTCCGTTGTGGACAGATGTCCGGCTGCGTCCTGCTGCGTTGCCTAGTAACACTGTTCTATGTCCTGTTCCGTTGTGGACAGATGTCCGGCTACGTCCTGCTGCGTTGCCTAGTAACACTGTTCTTGTTCTGTCCTGTTCCGTTGACAGATGTCTTCCTGCTGCGTTGCCTAGTAACACTGTTCTATGTCCTGTTCCGTTGTGGAAGATGTCATTGCTCAGAACACTGTTCTATAAACACCAGCTGCATAACCTGTCTTATTCATAACCTGTCTTATTTGAAGGACACTTTACTGTCAACAGTAGGAAAGACATTTCAGATGTATAAACACCAGCTGCATAACATTCATGATTTGGTTGTTGCTATTTCACTGTCGTAGTTGAATCATTTCAGTTTTATTCATAAACTATTTCAATGTTTTCATCCTCAGAACTTCTACAAGGAGATAGAGAGAGAGGAGAAGAGAGATGTACATCAGGTAGGAAGAGGTCTTCATCATCATTGTACTTGCCTCAAATACACTTTTTGGGGCTGTTGTTCTATTGTACTGTTTTGGGGCAGTGCCTCTGTGAAGTCAAGACCAGGTGTTTTTGGGGCTCAGTGCCTCTGTGAAGTCAAGACCAGGTGTTTTGGGGCTCAGTGCCTCTGTGAAGTCAAGACCAGGTGTTTTTGGGGCTCAGTGCCTCTGTGAAGTCAAGACCAGGTGTTTTGGGGCTCAGTGCCTCTGTGAAGTCAAGACCAGGTGTTTTGGGGCTCAGTGCCTCTGTGAAGTCAAGGCCAGGTGTTTTGGGGCTCAGTGCCTCTGTGAAGTCAAGACCAGGTGTTTTGGGGCTCAGTGCCTCTGTGAAGTCAAGACCAGGTGTTTTTGGGGCTCAGTGCCTCTGTGAAGTCAAGACCAGGTGTTTTGGGGCTCAGTGCCTCTGTGAAGTCAAGACCAGGTGTTTTGGGGCTCAGTGCCTCTGTGAAGTCAAGACCAGGTGTTTTGGGGCTCAGTGCCTCTGTGAAGTCAAGACCAGGTGTTTTTGGGGCTCAGTGCCTCTGTGAAGTCAAGACCAGGTGTTTTGGGGCTCAGTGCCTCTGTGAAGTCAAGGCCAGGTGTTTTGGGGCTCAGTGCCTCTGTGAAGTCAAGACCAGGTGTTTTGGGGCTCAGTGCCTCTGTGAAGTCAAGGCCAGGTGTTTTGGGGCTCAGTGCCTCTGTGAAGTCAAGACCAGGTGTTTTGGGGCTCAGTGCCTCTGTGAAGTCAAGACCAGGTGTTTTGGGGCTCAGTGCCTCTGTGAAGTCAAGGCCAGGTGTTTTGGGGCTCAGTGCCTCTGTGAAGTCAAGACCAGGTGTTTTGGGGCTCAGTGCCTCTGTGAAGTCAAGACCAGGTGTTTTGGGGCTCAGTGCCTCTGTGAAGTCAAGACCAGGTGTTTTGGGGCTCAGTGCCTCTGTGAAGTCAAGACCAGGTGTTTTGGGGCTCAGTGCCTCTGTGAAGTCAAGACCAGGTGTTTTGGGGCTCAGTGCCTCTGTGAAGTCAAGACCAGGTGTTTTGGGGCTCAGTGCCTCTGTGAAGTCAAGACCAGGTGTTTTGGGGCTCAGTGCCTCTGTGAAGTCAAGACCAGGTGTTTTGGGGCTCAGTGCCTCTGTGAAGTCAAGACCAGGTGTTTTTGGGGCTCAGTGCCTCTGTGAAGTCAAGACCAGGTGCTGTTGATATCTTCCCTGACTGACAATGAATAACTGCAAATCACAACAGGAGGTTTTCTCTTTCACTGGTGGAACATTTAGTGGTGAACACATCTGAATATTCCTTTTATTTCCAAGCTTTGTCTCAAATGTCTGTGTGATTTTCTGTAAATCACATTCCCTGCTTTTCCGTCAGTCTGCCTTAGCAGTCTGTCAGTCTGCCCTAGCGGTCTGTCAGTCTGCCCTAGCGGTCCGTCAGTCTGTCCTAGCGGTCCGTCAGTCTGCCCTAGCTGTCCGTCAATCTGCCCTAGCTGTCCGTCAATCTGCCCTAGCGGTCCATCAGTCAGCCCTAGCGGTCCATCAGTCTGCCCTAGCGGTCCATCAGTCAGCCCTAGCGGTCCATCAGTCAGCCCTAGCGGTCCGTCAGTCTGCCCTAGCGGTCCGTCAGTCTGCCCTAGCGGTCCATCAGTCAGCCCTAGCGGTCCATCAGTCTGCCCTAGCGGTACATCAGTCAGCCCTAGCGGTCCATCAGTCAGCCCTAGCGGTCCATCAGTCTGCCCTAGCGGTCCATCAGTCATTGACCAGCCCTAGCGGTCCACCCTATTCCCTAGTCAGCCCTAGCGGTCTGTCAGTCTGCCCTAGCGGTGTGTCAGTCAGTGCCTACTAGCGGTCCCATCAGTCAGCCCTAGCGGTCCATCAGTCTGCCCTAGCGGTCCATCAGTCAGCCTAGCGGACCACCAGTCAGCCTACTATTGACGGACCCACCTCAATAGTGCCTACTATTGCGGACCCACATTCCCTGCCCTAGCGGTCCATCAGTCAGCCCTAGCGGTCCATCCAGGACTGCCCTATTCGGTACATCAGTCAGCCCTAGCGGTCCCACCAGTCACATAGCCCTTTAGCCAGGACCCACCTCACATCTGCACTACTTTGGAGCGGACCGTCAGTCTGCCCTACATAGTCACTATTTAGACCAGCCCCTATTCCCTCAGTCTGCACTACTTTAGACCAGGACCCATCAGTCAGCCTAGCGGACCAGGTCAGCCCTATTCCCTCAGTCACTACTTTAGACCAGGACCATCAGTCTGCCCTAGCGGTCCATCAGTCAGCCCTATTCGGTCGTCTTTGTCAGCCCTAGCGGTCCGTCAGTCTGCCCTAGCGGTCCATCCAGTCAGCCCTAGCGGTCTGTCACGTCATATTGCCCTAGCGGTCCGTCACCTGCCCTAGTGGTCCATCAGGTCAGCCCTTGCGGTCCATCAGTCAGCCCACCAGGGTCCATCAGTCAGCCCTAGCAGTCCATCAGTCAGCACCATAGCGTGTCCATCAGTCAGCCCATAGCAGTCCATGTGTCCTCTGTCCGTTGTCACCATGGTAACCGTTTTCTGTCCGATGTCACCATGGAAAATGTCACCATGAACTGCATCAGTCCACATCACGAAATGGACACAGGACCACATCCGCCCTACGGTCCATGGTCCCCTATTCCCTACATAGTGCACTACTATTGACCAGCACCCTATTCCCTACATAGTGCACTACTATTGACCAGCACCCTATTCCCTACATAGTGAACTACTATTGACCAGGACCCTATTCCCTACATAGTGAACTACTATTGACCAGGACCCTATTCCCTACATAGTGCACTACTATTGACCAGCACCCTATTCCCTACATAGTGAACTACTATTGACCAGGACCCTATTCCCTACATAGTGCACTACTTTAGACCAGGACCCACATAGGCCTCTGTTCAGCTGTAGTGACTCGGGGACCATTTCAGACACAGTTGACTCGTCTCTGTCCGTTGTCACCATGCCGACGTCATATTGAAGCCCACCAAGCTGTGTACCGTTGTCACCATGGCGACGTCATATTGAAGCCCACCAAGGTGTGTACCGTTGTCACCATGGCGACGTCATATTGAAGCCCACCAAGGTGTGTACCGTTGTCACCATGGCGACGTCATATTGAAGCCCACCAAGGTGTGTACCGTTGTCACCACGGTAACCCGTGTGTCCTCTGTCCGTTGTCACCACGGTAACCCGTGTGTCCTCTGTCCGTTGTCACCATGGTAACCCGTGTGTCCTCTGTCCATTGTCACCACGGTAACCCGTGTGTCCTCTGTCCGGACAGGTACCTGTACAAGCTGTGTGACCTCCACAAGGAGTGTGACAACTACACTGAAGCTGCCTACACACTGCTGCTGCACGCTAAGCTGCTGAAGGTATTCACACACACACACACACACACACACACACACACACACACACACACACACACACACACACACACACACACACACACACACACACACACACACACACACACACACACACCGACACACACACACACACACACACACACACACACACACACACACACACACACACACACACACACACACACACACACACACACACACACACACACACACACACATATACACACAGCTCAGATACACAAACACTATCTACCTCTCTCTCTCTCTCCCTCTCCCTCCTTCTCCCTCTCTATGAATTGATAGTGTAAATGTGTGTCTTTTAGCGTCTGTTGAATAGCACCAGTTGTAGAGGACAAAGCCCCAGTCAGCTGTAATCACATAGATGGCTCTTAACCTTGCAGTAGCAGAGGTGTAACCGTGAATATCAATGTGTTGGGGAACAGGATCTGGATAGCAGAGGTACGTCCAACCGTGTTTGAATCCTCCCTCTGTCAGGAGGGGACTGATGAGATGAGGAGAAGAATGGAGAGAGAGAGAGAGGGGACTGGGGAGAGAGGAGAAGAATGGAGAGAGAGAGAGAGGGGACTGGGGAGAGAGGAGAAGAATGGAGAGAGAGAGAGGGGGACTGGGGAGAGAGGAGAAGAATGGAGAGAGGGGGGACTGGGGAGAGAGGAGAAGAATGGAGAGAGAGAGAGAGGGACTGGGGAGAGAGAGAGGAGAAGAATGGAGAGAGAGAAGATAGAGGGAGAGAGAGAGGGGACTGGGGAGAGAGGAGAAGAATGGAGAGAGAGAGAGGGGGGGACTGGGGAGAGAGGAGAAGAATGGAGAGAGAGAGAGAGGGGACTGGGGAGAGAGGAGAATGAATGGAGAGAGAGAGAGGGGGCTGGGGAGAGAGGAGAAGAATGGAGAGAGAGAGAGAGGGGACTGGGGAGAGAGAGAGAAGAATGGAGAGAGAGAGAGAGGGGACTGGGGAGAGGGAGAGAGAGAGAGGGGGACTGGGGAGAGAGAAGAATGAGAGAGAACTGGGGAATGAGAAGAATGGAGATAGAGAGAGAGGGGACTGGGGAGAGAGGAGAAGAATGGAGAGAGAGAGGGGGGACTGGGGAGAGAGGAGAAGAATGAGAGAGAGAGAGAGGGGGACTGGGAAAGAGAGGAGAATAATGGAGAGAGAGAGAGACTGGGGAGAGAGAGACGGACTGGAGAGAGAGAGAGAGAGGGGACTGGGGAGAGAGGAGAAGAATGGGGAGAGAGAGAGAAGAATGGGGAGAGGGAGAGAGAGAGGAGGGACTGGGGAGAGAGGAGAAGAATGGAGAGAGAGAGAGAGAGGGGGGACTGGGGAGAGAGAGAGAAGACAGAGAGAGAGGGGGGACTGGGGAAGAGAGAGGGGACTGGAGAGAGAGAGAGAGAGAGAGAGAGAGAGAGAGAGAGAGAGGGAGGGGACTGGGAAGAGAGGAGAATAATTGAGAGAGAGAGAGAGGGGACTGGGGAGAGAGAGAGAGGAGAGAGGGGACTGGGAGAGAGAGAGAGGGGACTGGGGAGAGAGAGAGAGAGAGAGAGAGAGACTGGGGAGAGAGAGAGAGAGAATGGAGAGAGAGAGAGAGAGGGGACTGGGGAGAGAGAGAGAGAAGAGGGGACTGGGGAGAGAGGAGTGGGGACTGGGGAGAGAGAGGAATGAGGAGAGAGACTGAGGGAGGGGAGAGGAGAGAATAGAGAGAGAGAGAGAGGGGACTGGGGAGAGAGGAGTGGGGACTGGGGAGAGAGGAGTGGGGACTGGGGAGAGAGGAGAGGGGACTGAGGAGAATAATAGAGAGAGAGAGAGGAGAGGGGACTGGGGAGAGAGGAGTGGGGACTGGGGAGAGAGGAGTGGGGACTGGGGAGAGAGGAGTGGGGACTGGGGAGAGAGGAGAGGGGACTGAGGAGAATAATAGAGAGAGAGAGCGAGGGGACTGGGGAGAGAGGAGAGGGGACTGAGGAGAATAATAGAGAGAGAGAGCGAGGGGACTGGGGAGAGAGGAGAGGGGACTGAGGAGAATAATAGAGAGAGAGAGCGAGGGGACTGGGGAGAGATGTTGTATTGTTCTCAATGGCGCTGCCCGTTTGCTCACAGACGCCGTAATAGGACAGATGCTATGTTGCGAACTCTATACATCTCTATGGGACAACGGGACACAATGAGGAAGAATCTCATTTCTTCTTCTTATTATTATTATTATATATATATATATATTTAGTATTATTATAATATTTTGCCATTTCAAACCTGCTGGGGCTTTCCCCAAATGCTGCAAAGAGGGAGACAGAGATAAAAGAGAGAACAGGAGGTTATTATACTGTAAAATGTGATGGATTTTTCCAAAGCAGAGCCTGGAGGTTAGAGTCTTTCTTCAAGCTGTGTCATGAATTGGTTTGTAGGAAACTCAACTGTCTATGGTCCACTATATATATAATGTGTCTGGTCTCTCTATGGTCCACTATATAGATAATGTGACTGGTCTCTCTCTCTATGGTCCACTATATAGATAATGTGTCTGGTCTCTCTATGGTCCACTATATATATAATGTGTCTGGTCTCTCTATGGTCCACTATATAGATAATGTGTCTGGTCTCTCTATGGTTCACTATATAGATAATGTGACTGGTCTCTCTATGGTTCACTATATAGATAATGTGTCTGGTGTCTCTATGGTCCACTATATAGATAATGTGTCTGGTCTCTCTATGGTCCACTATATAGATAATGTGTCTGGTCTCTCTATGGTCCACTATATAGATAATGTGACTGGTCTCTCTGTGGTCCACTATATAGATCATGTGACTGGTCTCTCTATAGTCCACTATATAGATCATGTGACTGGTCTCTCTATGGTCCACTATATAGATAATGTGACTGGTCTCTCTATGGTCCACTATATAGATAATGTGTCTGGTCTCTCTCTATGGTCCACTATATAGATAATGTGACTGGTCTCTCTGTGGTCCACTATATAGATCATGTGACTGGTCTCTCTATGGTCCACTATATAGATCATGTGTCTGGTCTCTCTGTGGTCCACTATATAGATAATGTGTCTGGTCTCTCTATGGTCCACTATATAGATGGTCCACTATATAGATAATGTGTCTGGTCTCTCTGTGGTTCACTATATAGATAATGTGTCTGGTCTCTCTATGGTCCACTATATAGATAATGTGTCTGGTCTCTCTCTATGGTCCACTATATAGATAATGTGACTGGTCTCTCTCTCTATGGTTCACTATATAGATCATGTGACTGGTCTCTCTATGGTCCACTATATAGATAAAATAATGTACTACGAGAATTATCATTCCTCGTCTATATCACAAATGGCAGCCTATGGTTTCTGGTCAAAGTAGTGCACTACGTAGGGAATAGGGTACCATTGGCCATAGGGCCATGGTCAAAGTAGTGCACTATGTAAGGAATAGGGTGCCATTGGCCATAGGGCCCTGGTCACTACATAAGGAATGGGTTGTGATTTGGGACACGGCCTTGTAGGAAACCTGGCTGAGGATGTTGAATTTACAGCGACAGTGTGATTGATGTCGTTTCAGCACTTCCTGAAATAACTAGGTGACCATGGCAACGTAAACGCATCTCCTCTCTTTAATCACGGAAGAGCTGCTCAAGCTGTAACGGAATCAATAATAACCATCGTCCCGCAGAATCCCTTTAATTTAGGCTGTTTGACCTTTAACCTTAGACTCCATGTAAAGGAAGCCAACCTTCCTAGTCTCCAAATCCAAACAGGATCAAGACTTCGTTGTCCTGCTTATTGGCCAATGGAACGTGGCCCGGTTTCCGTTTGGATTTCCGAGGCTGTTTCTAAGTCCACAGTACCGTCAAAATCTGCGAGCCGTTGCTTTTCTCCCACAGTGCACTGCACCGTACACGAAAATGTGGAGGTCACGTCACTTCAACAGACGCTGCCAGCTTTGCTATGTAAATATTGTCTCCATCCTAAACGGCACCCTATTCCCTATATAGGGATTAGGGTGCCGTTTGGGGGTGAATAGTAGTGCACTATATAGGGAATAGGGTGCCGTTTGGGGGTGAATAGTAGTGCACTATATAGGGAATAGGGTGCCGTTTGGGGAATAGTGAATATATAGGGAATAGGGTGCCGTTTGGGGGTGAATAGTAGTGCACTATAGGGAATAGGGTGCCGTTTGGGGGTGAATAGTAGTGCACTATATAGGGAATAGGGTGCCGTTTGGGGGTGAATAGTAGTGCACTATATAGGGAATAGGTAGTGCCTATATAGGGAATTGGGGGAGGGCACCCGCTACCTAATTCGATTTTACCTAGAGATCGTTGCGTTCTCTCTTGTTCAACAACAGCATGGAATGTCAGTTACGTTACCGTGGCAATTAATCAGTTGTGACAGGACCTTAGTAGGGTTACCGAGGCCGGGACCGGGAGCCAATAGGATCGCTGCATCTAGCCTGTCAGCCGGCCTCGTCCAGCCACTCACAACGTTAATTATTAGAGTGGGTAGAGAGATGGGAGGACTGTGTGGTCAGCAGAAATATTTCCCTGTTGTTTACAGAATGAAGCACAATGTGTGGTGATTAATATGGTTTTATCACTGCATAAATCAATATCTGATGTGTTAATGTAGCTTTTCCATAAGTTATCTCTTTCCTCTCCTCCTCCCTCCACTCCTCCTCTCTTTTCCTCTCCTCCTCCCTCCACTCCTCCTCTCTTTCCTCTCCTCCTCCCTCCACTCCTCCTCTCTTTCCTCTCCTCCTCCCTCCACTCCTCCTCTCTTTTCCTCTCCTCCTCCCTCCTCTCCTCCTCTCTTTTCCTCTCCTCCTCCCTCCTCTCCTCCCTCCTCTCTTTTCCTCTCCTCCTCCCTCCTCTCCTCCTCTCTTTTCCTCTCCTCCTCCCTCCACTCCTCCTCTCTTTTCCTCTCCTCCTCCCTCCTCCCTCCTCCTCTCTTTTCCTCTCCTCCTCCCTCCACTCCTCCTCTCTTTTCCTCTCCTCCTCCCTCCACTCCTCCTCTCTTTTCCTCTCCTCCCTCCTCTCTTTTCCTCTCTCCTCTCCTCCTCTATTCCTCTCCTCCCTCCTCTCCTCCTCCCTCCTCTCCTCCTCCCTCCTCTCCTCCTCTCTCCTCCTCTTCTCCTCTCTCCTCCTCTTCCCCTCCTCTCTCCTCTCCTCCTCCCTCCTCTTCTCCTTCTCTCTCCTTGGCTCCTCCTCCTCTCCTTCCCTCCTCCTCTTCTCCTCCTCTCCTCCTCCTCCCTCCTCTCCTCCTCCTCTCCTCTTTTCCTCCTCCCTCCTCCCTCTCCTCTTTCCCCTCCTCCTCTCCTCTTTCCCCTCTTTCCTCTCCTCCTCCCTCCTCTCCTCCTCCTCTCCTCCTCCCCACTGTAGGTCAATGTTTAGCTTTATTGAAGAATCTAATTCTGATATAGTCTGATAGAGTATACTGCTCAGCTACAGTTAATATTATACTATACAGGGTCTGTTCTATAGAGGTAACATGATCTGTGTTCCTGCAGTGGTCTGAGGAGCCGTGTGCAGCTCACCTGACCCAGAGAGACGGCTACCAGGCCTCCACACAAGGACAACTCAAGGACCAGCTCTACCAGGAGATCATCAACTTCTTCGACAAGGGCAAGGTACCTAGAGGGAGGAGGGTGATGGGAGGGGGGAGAGAGGGTGGAAGTGTGATGGGGGGGGAGGGTAGAGGGAGGAAGGGTGATGGGAGGGGGGAGAGAGGGTGTGTATTAGAGAGAGAGAGAAAGTGAGTGTTGGTGAGAGAGGGGGGTGGTGAGAGAGGGGAGGTGGTAAGAGATAGAGGGGAGGTGGTGATTGGCCCTCCTCTATAAGCCCTCTATTGGCCCTCCTCTGGAAGCCCTGTATTGGCCCTCTGGAACTCCTCTTCTATAAGCCCTCTCTCCTCTGGAAGCCCTCTATTGGCCCTCCTCTGGAAGCCCTCTATTGGCCCTCCTCTGGAAGCCCTCTATTGGCCCTCCTCCTCCAGCCCTCTATTGGCCCTCCTCTGGAAGCTCTCTATTGGCCCTCCTCTGGAAGCCCTCTATTGGCCCTCCTCTGTAAGCCCTCTATTGGCCCTCCTCTATAAGCCCTCTATTGGCCCTCCTCCTCTAGCCCTCTATTGGCCCTCCTCTGGAAGCCCTTTATTGGCCCTCCTCTATAAGCCCTCTATTGGCCCTCCTCTATAAGCCCTCTATTGGCCCTCCTCTATTGGCCCTCCTCTGGAAGCCCTCTATTGGCCCTCCTCTATTGGCCCTCCTCTGGAAGCCCTCTGTTGGCCCTCCTCTGGAAGCCCTCTATTGGCCCTCCTCTATAAGCCCTCTATTGGCCCTCCTCTATAAGCCCTCTATTGGCCCTCCTCCTCTAGCCCTCTATTGGCCCTCCTCTGGAAGCCCTCTATTGGCCCTCCTCTGGAAGCCCTCTATTGGCCCTCCTCTGGAAGCCCTCTATTGGCCCTCCTCTGGAAGCCCTCCATTGGCCCTCCTCTATAAGCCCTCTATTGGCCCTCCTCTGGAAGCCCTCTATTGGCCCTCCTCTATAAGCCCTCTATTGGCCCTCCTCTATTGGCCCTCCTCTGGAAGCCCTCTATTGGCCCTCCTCTGGAAGCCCTCTATTGGCCCTCCTCTGGAAGCCCTCTATTGGCCCTCCTCTGGAAGCCCTCTATTGGCCCTCCTCTGGAAGCCCTCTATTGGCCCTCCTCTGGAAGCCCTCTATTGGCCCTCCTCTGGAAGCCCTCTATTGGCCCTCCTCTATTGGCCCTCCTCTGGAAGCCCTCTATTGGCCCTCCTCTGGAAGCCCTCTATTGGCCCTCCTCTATAAGCCCTCTGTTGGCCCTCCTCTGGAAGCCCTCCATTGGCCCTCCTCTATAAGCCCTCTATTGGCCCTCCTCTATTGGCCCTCCTCTATAAGCCCTCTATTGGCCCTCCTCTGGAAGCCCTCTATTGGCCCTCCTCTGGAAGCCCTCTGTTGGCTCTCTCTCTCTCTCTCTCTCTCTCTCTCTCTCTCTCTCTCTCTCTCTCTCTCTCTCTCTCTCTCTCTCTCTCTCCTCCTTGCCCCACCAACCGCCTTCCCTTCTTCTCTCACTCTCCCTCCCATCCTCCTCTCTCCCATCCTCCTCTCCCTCCCATCCTCCTCTCCCCCATCCTCCTCTCCCCCATCCTCCTCTCCCTCCTATCCTCCTCTCTCCCATCCTCCTCTCCCCCATCCTCCTCTCTCCCATCCTCCTCTCCCTCCCATCTTCCTTCCTCCCATCCTCCTCTCTCCCTCCCTCCTCCCTCCATCCCATCCTCCTCTCTCCCTCATCTTCTCTCCCTCCATCCCATCCTCCTCTCTCCCATCCTCCTCTCCCTCCCATCTTCCTTCCTCCCATCCTCCTCTCTCCCTCCCTCCTCCCTCCATCCCATCCTCCTCTCTCCCTCATCTTCTCTCCCTCCATCCCATCCTCCTCTCTCCCTCCATCTTCTCTCCCCCATCCCATCCTCCTCTCTTCCTCTTCTTCTCTCCCTCCTCCCTCCATCCCATCCTCCTCTCTCCCTCCATCTTCTCTCCCTCCAACCCATCCTCCGCTCTCCCTCCATCTTCTCTCCCCCATCCCATCCTCCTCTCTCCATCCATCTTCTCTCCCTCCATCCCATCCTCCTCTACATCCCCTCCTTTCCTGCCACCCCAGTATAACCATAAGCCACAAGACAGACAGACAGACAGACAGACAGACAGACAGACAGACAGACAGACAGACAGACAGACAGACAGACAGACAGTCAGAGGGTAGATCATGTGCCTGCATGATGCCATTCTGTAAAAGCAGGAGGAGCAGACCATTCTCAGATGACTCAATCTGGAGAAATATCTGTCTGTCTGTCCCATCTTCAGCAGAGCAAGGGACCGCAGGGGCTTTAGTCAGGAAGACCTCCCCGATGCTACTGAAGATGGGGAGGTTGGAGAGAGAGAGGGAGGAGGGGATGAGGTGGGAGAGAGAGGGGTGGGGTGGGGGAGAGAGAGGGAGGGGAGGGAGGAGAGGATGAGGTTGGAGAGAGGGTGAGGTGGGAGAGAGAGAGGGAGGATGGGATGAGGTGGGAGAGAGAGAGGGAGGAGGGGATGAGGTGGGAGAGAGAGAGGGGTGGGGTGGGGGGAGAGAGAGGGAGGGGAGGGAGGAGAGGATGAGGTGGGAGAGAGAGGGGAGGATGGGATGAGGTGGGAGAGAGAGAGGGGAGGAGAAGATGAGGTGGGAGAGAGAGGGGTGGGGTGGGGGAGAGAGAGGGAGGGGAGGGAGGGAGGAGAGGATGAGGTGGGAGAGAGAGAGAGAGAGAGGGA
>NW_026289585.1:100000-127500 GCF_023373465.1 Oncorhynchus keta | reverse complement strand
CCTGCCAAGGCAGCAGCTACTCCTCCTGGGTTTTTTATTTGTTGTTATCTGCCCATTGTCTTCTTCTGTGGTGAACAAATGATTGGTCTTCAGTCAACGAAAGTGTATTTCATTCTCACATCCGTACCTGGTAAAGTTACCATGTCAGTGTCCATGTAAATGGAAGGTGGAAAGAGTTGGGGCTATTGATCAGCATCTGGGTCACTGGTGTCTGGGTCACTGGTGTCTGGGTCACTGGTGTCTGGGTCACTGGTGTCTGAGTCATTGGTGTCTGTGTCACTGGTGTCTGGGTCACTGGTGTGTGAGTCATTGGTGTCTGTGTCACTGGGTCACTGGTGTCTGAGTCATTGGTGTCTGTGTCACTGGGTCACTGGTGTCTGGGTCACTGGGTCACTGGTGTCTGAGTCATTGGTGTCTGTGTCACTGGTGTCTGGGTCACTGGTGTCTGGGTCACTGGTGTCTGGGTCACTGGTGTCTGGGTCACTGGTGTCTGTGTCACTGGTGTCTGGGTCATTGGTGTGGGGTCACTGGTGTCTGGGTCTCTGGGTCACTGGTGTGTGGGTCACTGGTGTCTGGGTCACTGGTGTCTGGGTCACTGGTGTCTGGGTCACTGGTTTCTGGGTCATTGGTGTCTGGGTCACTGGGTGTCTCTGGGTCACTGGTGTATGAGTCTGGGTCACTGGTGTCTGGGTCACTGGTGTCTGGGTCACTGGTGTCTGGGTCTCTGGGTCACTGGTGTATGAGTCATTGGTGTCTGGGTCACTGGTGTCTGGGTCACTGGTGTCTGGGTCACTGGTGTCTGGGTCACTGGTTTCTGGGTCACTGGTTTCTGGGTCACTGGTGTCTGGGTTCACTGGTGTCTGGGTCACTGGTGTCTGGGTCACTGGGTGTCTGGGTCACTGGTTTCTGGGTGTCTGGTTTCTGGGTCACTGGTGTCTGGGTCACTGGGGTCTGGTGGTTTCTCACTGGTTGTGGAGGAAAGTTGTGTCATTGTGACCGACTGTCTCTGGGTCAACATGTTGGGTCACTGGTTTCTGGGTCACTGGTTTTCCCAAGGGTCACTGGTTCTGGGTCACTGGTTTCTGGGTCACTGGTGTCTGGGTCACTGGCTGTTTTGTCACTGGGTCTGGGCTCTTCTCTGAACATCTTTATGTCTGGGTGTCTATCACTGCAGTCACTGGGGCTGGTGATTTATTATCAGCTGTTAATGGAGGACAGAGTGTCATTGTGATGTGTCTCTGGAGGAGGACATGTTCCTGATTCTCTGTCTTTTCCCAGGACAGAATTGATTTCGGTGTGTCTGGAGGACAGAGAGAGTGATGTGTGTTTTGGACAGAGAGAGTGAGGTGTCTTTCCAGAACATCTTTATGACTGGAGGACAGAGAGAGTGATGTCCTGTCTGGAGATTATATTATCAGCTTTCTGGGGGACAGAGAGAGTGATGTGTGTCTGGGGGACAGAGAGAGTGATGTGTGTCTGGAGGACAGAGAGAGTGATGTGTGTCTGGGGGACAGAGAGAGTGATGTGTGTCTGGAGGACAGAGAGAGTGATGTGTGTCTGGAGGACAGAGAGAGTGATGTGTGTCTGGAGGACAGAGAGAGTGATGTGTGTCTGGAGGACAGAGAGAGTGATGTGTGTCTGGGGGACAGAGAGAGTGATGTGTGTCTATTAGGAGGACAGAGAGAGTGATGTGTGTCTGGAGGACAGAGAGAGTGATGTGTGTCTGGAGGACAGAGAGAGTGATGTGTGTCTGGAGGACAGAGAGAGTGATGTGTGTCTGGGGGACAGAGAGAGTGATGTGTGTCTGTTAGGAGGACAGAGAGAGTGATGTGTGTCTGTTAGGAGGACAGAGAGAGTGATGTGTGTCTGGGGGACAGAGAGAGTGATGTGTGTCTGGAGGACAGAGAGAGTGATGTGTGTCTGGGGGACAGAGAGAGTGATGTGTGTCTGGGGGACAGAGAGAGTGATGTGTGTCTGGGGGACAGAGAGAGTGATGTGTGTCTGTTAGGAGGACAGAGAGAGTGATGTGTGTCTGGAGGACAGAGAGAGTGATGTGTGTCTGGAGGACAGAGAGAGTGATGTGTGTCTGGAGGACAGAGAGAGTGATGTGTGTCTGGAGGACAGAGAGAGTGATGTGTGTCTGGAGGACAGAGAGAGTGATGTGTGTCTGGAGGACAGAGAGAGTGATGTGTGTCTGGAGGAGGACAGAGAGAGTGATGTGTGTCTGGAGGAGGACAGAGAGAGTGATGTGTGTCTGGGGTAGGTTGTCCAGCACCTCTCTACTGTAGACTACCTCATAGACTTCTCTACAGCCGGTCTACTGTAGACTACCTCATAGACTTCTCTACAGCCGGTCTGGAGCTAAAGATGCTTTACTTCCTGTTAGAGAAAGGGGGGTCGTAATAAATAAATTACTCCTCATATCTAATTCAGTCAGATGAAAACCTCAGCTTATTAGTATCAGCCCAGAAGTTATCATTACTGATCAGATACTGGAACAAAGATTGTGTCCCAAATGGAAACCTACTCACTATATAGTGCACTTATTTTTGACCAAAACCCCAATAGGCTTATTCAAAAGTAGTGCACTACGTGGGGAAACAGGCTGTGATTTGGGACACGGGAATATGCTGTGCAGTTTTTAAAGGGGACAATGTTCTTTCCCCATCGAGTACAATGCCAATTTACCACGGAGCATTAATCTTGTAAGGGCTGGAGAGAGTGTTTTTACCTTAATAGCTGCACAACAACATTAACTAAACTAGATTATTATTGCCAACTAAAGTGGGTTAGTGTTTGGTGCCCTGGCCTCTAGTGATCTCCAGTAAATCACTGATGTTCTGCACCAGATGGCCGTTACCTCACTGACTGTCCTAATGGACTAGGGATGATAGTCTTTATCCTCGCTCACTGTCGTCCTATTGGACTAGGGATGATAGCCGTTACCTCACTGACTGTCCTATTGGACTAGGGATGATAGTCTTTATCCTCGCTCACTGTCGTCCTATTGGACTAGGGATGATAGCCTACCTTGGACTATTGGACTAGGGATGATAGTCTTTATCACTCACTGTCGTCCTATTGGACTAGGGATGATAGCCGTTACCTCACTGACTGTCCTATTGGACTAGGGATGATAGCCGTTACCTCACTGACTGTCCTATTGGACTAGGGATGATAGTCTTTATCCTCGCTCACTGTCGTCCTATTGGACTAGGGATGATAGCCGTTACCTCACTGACTGTCCTATTGGACTAGGGATGATAGTCTTTATCCTCGCTCACTGTCCTATTGGACTAGGGATGATAGCCGTTACCTCACTGACTGTCCTATTGGACTAGGGATGATAGTCTTTATCCTCGCTCACTGTCGTCCTATTGGACTAGGGATGATAGTCTTTACCTCACTGACTGTCCTATTGGACTAGGGATGATAGCTGTTACCTCACTGACTGTCCTATTGGACTAGGGATGATAGCCTTTACCTCACTCACTGTCCCTATTGGACTAGGGATGATAGCCGTTACCTCACTGACTGTCCTATTGGATTAGGGATGATAGCCGTTACCTCACTGACTGTCCTATTGGATTAGGGATGATAGCCGTTACCTCACTGACTGTCCTATTGGATTAGGGATGATAGCCGTTACCTCACTGACTGTCCTATTGGACTAGGGATGATAGCCGTTTACCTCACTCACTGTCCCTATTGGACTAGGGATGATAGTCTTTACACTGACTGTCCTATTGGACTAGGGATGATAGATCTTTACCTCACTGACTGTCCTATTGGACTAGGGATGATAGCCTCACTGTTATTGGATTAGGGATGATAGTCTTTATCACTGACTGTCCTATTGGACTAGGGATAATAGCCGTTACCTCACCGACTGTCCTATTGGACTAGGGATGATGGTCTTTATCCCTCTCACTGTCGTCCTATTGGACTTGGGATGATAGCCGTTACCTCACTGACTGTCCTATTGGATTAGGGATGATAGCCGTTACCTCACTGACTGTCCTATTGGACTAGGGATGATAGCCGTTACCTCACTGACTGTCCTATTGGACTAGGGATGATAGCCGTTACCTCACTGACTGTCCTATTGGACTAGGGATGATAGCCGTTACCTCACTGACTGTCCTATTGGACTAGGGATGATAGCCGTTACCTCACTGACTGTCCTATTGGACTAGGGATGATAGCCGTTACCTCACTGACTGTCCTATTGGATTAGGGATGATAGCCGTTACCTCACTGACTGTCCTATTGGACTAGGGATGATAGCCGTTACCTCACTGACTGTCCTATTGGACTAGGGATGATAGCCGTTACCTCACTGTCGTCCTATTGGACTAGGGATGATAGTCTTTACCTCACCACTGTCCTATTGGACTAGGGATGATAGTCTTTATCCTCGCTCACTGTCGTCCTATTGGATTAGGGATGATAGTCTTTATCCTCGCTCACTGTCGTCCTATTGGACTAGGGATGATAGTCTTTATCCTAGCTCACTGTCGTCCTATTGGATTAGGGATGATAGTCTTTATCCTCGCTCACTGTCGTCCTATTGGATTAGGGATGATAGTCTTTATCCTCACTGTCGTCCTATTGGATTAGGGATGATAGTCTTTATCCTCGTCTCGCTGTCGTCCTATTGGACTTGGGATGATAGTCTTTACCTCACTGACTGTCCTATTGGACTAGGGATGATAGTCTTTATCCTCGCTCACTGTCGTCCTATTGGATTAGGGATGATAGCCGTTACCTCACTGACTGTCCTATTGGACTAGGGATGATAGTCTTTATCCTCGCTCACTGTAGTCCTATTGGACTAGGGATGATAGTCTTTATCCTCGCTCACTGACTGTCCTATTGGACTAGGGATGATAGCCGTTACCTCACTGACTGTCCTATTGGACTAGGAATGATAGCCGTTACCTCACTGTCGTCCTATTGGATTAGGGATGATAGCCGTTACCTCACTGACTGTCCTATTGGACTAGGGATGATAGTCTTTATCCTCACTGCTCACTGTCGTCCTATTGGATTAGGGATGATAGTCTTACCTCACTGACTGTCCTATTGGACTAGGGATGATAGTCTTTACTGTGACTGTCCTATTGGACTAGGGATGATAGCCGTTACCTCACTGACTGTCCTATTGGACTAGGGATGATAGTCTTTATCCTCGCTCACTGTCCTATTGGACTAGGGATGATAGTCTTTATCCTCGCTCACTGTCGTCCTATTGGATTAGGGATGATAGTCTTTATCCCTCTCACTGTCCTATTGGACTATGTATGATAGTCTACCTCACTGACTCTCCTATTGGACATGGGATGATAGTCTTTATCCCTCTCACTGTCCTATTGGACTAGGGATGATAGTCTTTACCTCACTGACTGTCCTATTGGATTAGGGATGATAGTCTTTACCTCACTGACTGTCCTATTGGACTAGGGATGATAGCCGTTACCTCACAGACTGTCCTATTGGACTAGGGATGATAGTCTTTATCCCTCTCACTGTCGTCCTATTGGATTAGGGATGATAGTCTTTATCCTCGCTCACTGTCGTCCTATTGGACTAGGGATGATAGTCTTTATCCTCGCTCACTGTCATCCTATTGGATTAGGGATGATCGTCTGTATCCTCGCTCACTGTCGTCCTATTGGACTAGGGATGATAGTCTTTATCCTCGCTCACTGTCGTCCTATTGGATTAGGGATGATAGTCTTTATCCTCGCTCACTGTCGTCATATTGGATTAGGGATGATAGCAGTTACCCCTCTCGCTGTCCTATTGGATAGGGATGATAGTCTTTACCCCTCTCACTGTCCTATTGGATTAGGGATGATAGTCTTTATCCATCTCACTGTCCTGTTGGACTAGGGATGATAGTCTTTATCCATCTCACTGTCCTATTGGACTAGGGATGATAGTCTTTATCCATCTCACTGTCCTATTGGACTAGGGATGATAGCTTTATCCCTCACACTGTCCTATTGGACTAGGGATGATAGTCTTTATCCATCTCACTGTCCTATTGGACTAGGGATGATAGTCTTTATCCACCTCACTGTCCTATTGGACTAGGGATGATAGTCTTTATCCCTCGCACTGTCCTATTGGACTAGGGATGATAGTCTTTATCCATCTCGCTGTCCTATTGGATTAGGGATGATAGCCGTTACCTGACTCACTGTCCTATTGGACTATGGATGATAGTCTTTGTCCCTCTCTCACTGTCCTATTGGATTAGGGATGATAGCCGTTACCCCTCACTGTCCTATTGGACTAGGGATGATAGTCTTATTCCTCTCACTGTCCTATTGGACTAGGGATGATAGTCTTTGTCCCTGGTTAGAGGCAGGTAGCCTAGTGGTTAGAGGCAGGTAGCCTAGTGGTTAGATGCAGGTAGCCTAGTAGTTAGAGGCAGGTAGCCTCACCGTAGTTATTGGACAGGGATAATAGCCTTTAGTGGTTATTGGCAGGGATGAGCCTCACTGGTTAGAGGCAGGTCTTTAGCCTGTCGTCCTATTGGACTGGGATGATAGTCTTTATCCAGGTAGCCCTATTGGTTAGGGATGATAGGTTACCCTGACTGTGGTTAGGGATGCAGGTAGCCTCACTGGTTATTGGCAGGATGAGCCTTAGTGGTTATTGATTAGGCTTTAGGTAGCCTATTGGTTAGAGATGCAGGTAGCCTAGTGAGTTATTGGCAGGTGAGCCTCAGTAGTTATTGGCAGGTGAGCCTAGTGGTTATTGGCAGGTGAGCCTCACTGGTTATTGGCTAGGTGAGCCTACTGGTTATTGGATTAGGGATGATAGCCTTTATCCTCGTGGTTATTGGACTAGGTGAGCCTAGTCAGTTTAGGGATGCAGGTAGCCTAGTGGTTAGATGCAGGTTTAGCCTCGCTCACTGTGGTTAGAGGCAGGTAGCCTTAGTGGTTATTGGAGGGGAGGATAGCCTCTCACTGTCCTGTTGTGGTTTGGACTAGGGATGATAGTCAGGTAGCCTCAGTGGTTATTGGCAGGTAGCCTTAGTCACTGTTAGGGATGGCAGGTCCTATTGGACTAGGGATGCCTCCCTCTCACTGTGGTTAGGGATGATAGTCTTTAGGTCAGCCTATTGGTTAGGGATGATAGGTTTAGCCTAGTAGTTAGGGCAGGGAGCCTAGTGGTTATCCTCAGGTGTCGCCTATTGGTTAGGGATGATAGTCTTTATCCTCGGTCAGCCTTGGTTAGGGATGATAGGTAGCCTAGTGGTTATTGATGATAGGTCCATCTCACTGTCCTATTGGTTAGGGATGATAGGTAGCCTATTGGTTAGGGATGATAGCCTTTATCCATGGTTATTGGCAGGGATGCCTAGTCTTTATCCACCTCAGGTAGCCTAGTGGTTAGTCTTTATCCATCTCACTGCCTATTGGTTAGGGATGCAGGTAGCCTGACTCACTGTTATTGGCAGGTGAGCCTAGTAGTTAGAGGCATGATAGCCTGTATTTCTCACTGTCCTATTGGCTAGGGATGAGCCTTTGTGGTTAGAGGCAGGTAGCCTAGTGGTTAGAGGCAGGTAGCCTAGTGGTTAGAGGCAGGTAGCCTAGTGGTTAGAGGCAGGTTGCCTAGTGGTTAGAGGCAGGTAGCCTAGTGGTTAGAGGCAGGTAGCCTAGTGGTTAGAGGCAGGTAGCCTAGTAGTTAGAGGCAGGTAGCCTAGTGGTTAGAGGCAGGTAGCCTAGTGGTTAGAGGCAGGTAGCCTAGTGGTTAGAGGCAGGTAGCCTAGTGGTTAGAGGCAGGTAGCCTAGTGGTTAGAGGCAGGTAGCCTAGTGGTTAGAGGCAGGTAGCCTAGTGGTTAGAGGCAGGTAGCCTAGTAGTTAGAGGCAGGTAGCCTAGTGGTTAGAGGCAGGTAGCCTAGTGGTTAGAGGCAGGTAGCCTAGTGGTTAGAGGCAGGTAGCCTAGTAGTTAGAGGCAGGTAGCCTAGTGGTTAGAGGCAGGTAGCCTAGTGGTTAGAGGCAGGTAGCCTAGTAGTTAGAGGCAGGTAGCCTAGTGGTTAGAGGCAGGTAGCCTAGTGGTTAGAGGCAGGTAGCCTAGTGGTTAGAGGCAGGTAGCCTAGTGGTTAGAGGCAGGTAGCCTAGTGGTTAGAGGCAGGTAGCCTAGTAGTTAGAGGCAGGTAGCCTAGTGGTTAGAGGCAGGTAGCCTAGTGGTTAGAGGCAGGTAGCCTAGTGGTTAGAGGCAGGTAGCCTAGTAGTTAGAGGCAGGTAGCCTAGTGGTTAGAGGCAGGTAGCCTAGTAGTTAGAGGCAGGTAGCCTAGTGGTTAGAGGCAGGTAGCCTAGTGGTTAGAGGCAGGTAGCCTAGTGGTTAGAGGCAGGTAGCCTAGTGGTTAGAGGCAGGTAGCCTAGTAGTTAGAGGCAGGTAGCCTAGTAGTTAGAGCGTTGGACTTGTATCTAATCCCTGAGCTGACAAGGTAAAAATCTGTCGTTCTGCCCACTGTTCCTACGCCGTCATTGTAGATAAGAATGTATTCTTATTAACTGACTTTCCTAGTTAAATAAAAGTTAAATAAAAAATATGTATAAATAGTGGACCAGAGCCTTCAAAAGTAGTGCACTACTTATAACCAGAGCCTTCAAAAGTAGTGCACTACTTACCAGAGCCTTCAAAAGTAGTGACCAGAGCCTTCAAAAGTAGTGCACTACTTATGACCAGAGCCTTCAAAAGTAGTGCACTACTTATAACCAGAGCCTTCAAAAGTGCACTACTTATGACCAGAGCCTTCAAAAGTAGTGCACTACTTATGACCAGAGCCTTCAAAAGTAGTGCACTACTTATGACCAGAGCCTTCAAAAGTAATGCCCTACTTATAACCAGAGCCTTCAAAAGTAGTGCACTACTTATAACCAGAGCCTTCAAAAGTAGTGCACTACTTATAACCAGAGCCTTCAAAAGTAGTGCACTACTTATAACCAGAGCCTTCAAAAGTAGTGCACTACTTATAACCAGAGCCTTCAAAAGTAGTGCACTACTTATAACCAGAGCCTTCAAAAGTAGTGCACTACATAACCAGGCCTTCAAAAGTAGTGCACTGATAACCAGAGCCTGTGGAATGCGCTTCAAAAGTGTGAACATAGGGAAAGGGGTGAAATGTGGAATGCGCTTCAGTGTGAGAATCCAATATTATATCAAATTATAAAATAATGAACACTTAATGTAATATCAATCCCGGCTCTATGCACGAGTCGTTAGGGAAGTATTTATCGCAGGCTAATTGAGATACATTGTGTTTGCAGGGGTTTTCTTAGTGTCTTCTTCATGTTGCTGTTTGTATGTCAGTATCTCCCTGCCTTTTTCATTGCATCCAATGAAGGCACTTTGCTTCTCTCCTTCCTTAAGAACACATTGTAACCATCGCTGCTTAATTCAGCTGATTATGATGTATTTGTATCTAATGTGGAAGGCATTAGGATATTCTCTTATTAAAAAAAAAAAAAACTGAACACATTCACACGTGGGAAAAGCGGCATTTCTGGGAAATCGTCATTGGCTTTGATACTCTGATTGGTTAGAGACAAACCAATCGCTGATTAATGGATCAGGAGAAAGGACTTCTGGGAAGGCAGTCTGACTGAATGGATCAACAGGAGAAGGGACTTCTGGGAAGGCAGTCTGACTGAATGGACCAACAGAAAGGACTTCTAGGAAGGCAGTCTGACTGAATGGATCAACAGAAAGGACTTCTGGGAAGGCAGTCTGACTGAATGGATCAACAGAACAGAGGACTTCTAGGACGGACTTCTCAGGAAGGCAGTCTGACTGAATGGATCAGGACTTCTAGGAAGGCAGTCTGACTTGGATGGGAAGGCAAGGCAGTCTGACTGAATGGATCAACAGAAAGGACTTCTGGGAAGGCAGTCTGACTGAATGGATCAACAGACAGGACTTCTGGGAAGGCAGGACTGAATGTATCTAGCGAGAAAGACCAGGGAATTAAATGACTGAATGGACCTCATTCCTCCGTCTTTCTCTGACTTGTGTTCCGTCTGTTGGATCTGTAAAGCTTCTGTTTATCTCTGACTGAATGGCTCAACGGAAGTGTTCAGGCTTTCAAAAGTTGTCTGAAAATATTTATCAAACTGTGTTCCAGCACTTTAAAATATAGCTGACGTTCCTCTCAGGAGAAGGTTCTCTCAGGCGTCAGTGGGCTCTGTCCCAAACAGTACCGTATTCCCTATAAGGGCACTAATTTTGAATAGGTTCCATAGGGCTCTAGTCAAAAATAGTGCACTACATAGGGAATAGGGTGCCATTTGTTCCTGGCCAGCGGCTTGGCTCAACGGAAGTGTTCAGGCTTTCTGGAAAAGCTTCTGAGTTTACTGACTGAGATAAACAAACAAAGTTTCCTCATCTCATACATTTTCAGGTACGTTTTGTCCCCTTCAAACTGTGTGTTAGTTTCTACACACTCCTGTGACCTAAGATGACAAACTGTGTGTTAGTTTCTACACACTCCTGTGACCTAAGATGACAAACTGTGTGTTAGTTTCTACACACTCCTGTGACCTAAGATGACAAACTGTGTGTTAGTTTCTACACACTCCTGTGACCTAAGATGACAAACTGTGTGTTAGTTTCTACACACTCCTGTGACCTAAGATGACAAACTGTGTGTTAGTTTCTACACACTCCTGTGACCTAAGATGACAAACTGTGTGTTAGGTTGATTGAAATGTGTTGAAATGGTTGATTATGTCGGCCTTGTCAGTGTAAGCACCGATTTAGCCTTGTTGTGTCTTTTACGTTCTTGGCTCATTGACTTCCATCGGTCATTGTTGATTGATATGGTTGATTGATATGGTTGATTGATATGGTTGATTGAAATGGTTGATTGATAATATGGTTGATTGATATGGTTGATTGATATATGGTTGATTGGTGGATTGATATGGTTGATTGATATGGTTGATTGATATGGTTGATTGAAATGGTTGATTGATATGGTTGATTGATATGGTTGATTGATATGGTTGATTTGATATGGTTGATTGGTTGATTGATGGTTGATTGATATGGTTGATTGAAATGGTTGATTGATATGGTTGATTGATATGGTTGATTGAAATGGTTGATTGATATGGTTGATTGATATGGTTGATTGATATGGTTGATTGATATGGTTGATTGATATGGTTGATTGATATGGTTGATTGATATGGTTGATTGATATGGTTGATTGATATGGTTGATTGATATGGTTGATTGATATGGTTGATTGAAATGGTTGATTGATATGGTTGATTGATATGGTTGATTGAAATGGTTGATTGAAATGGTTGATTGATATGGTTGATTGATATGGTTGATTGATATGGTTGATTGATATGGTTGATTGATATGGTTGATTGAAATGGTTGATTGATATGGTTGATTGATATGGTTGATTGAAATGGTTGATTGATATGGTTGATTGAAATGGTTGATTGAAATGGTTGATTGATATGGTTGATTGAAATGGTTGATTGAAATGGTTGATTGATATGGTTGATTGATATGGTTGATTGAAATGGTTGATTGATATGGTTGATTGATATGGTTGATTGAAATGGTTGATTGATATGGTTGATTGATATGGTTGATTGAAATGGTTGATTGATATGGTTGATTGATATGGTTGATTGATATGGTTGATTGATATGGTTGATTGATATGGTTGATTGATATGGTTGATTGATATGGTTGATTGATATGGTTGATTGATATGGTTGATTGAAATGGTTGATTGATATGGTTGATTGATATGGTTGATTGATATGGTTGATTGATATGGTTTGTTGATATGGTTGATTGATATGGTTGATTGATATGGTTGATTGATATGGTTGATTGATATGGTTGATTGATATGGTTGATTGATATGGTTGATTGATATGGTTGATTGATATGGTTGATTGATATGGTTGATTGATATGGTTGATTGATATGGTTGATTGATATGGTTGATTGATATGGTTGATTGATATGGTTGATTGATATGGTTGATTGATATGGTTGATTGATATGGTTGATTGATATGGTTGATTGATATGGTTGATTGATATGGTTGATTGATATGGTTGATTGATATGGTTGATTGATATGGTTGATTGATGGTTGATGGTTGATTGATGGTTGATTGATATGGTTGATTGATATGGTTGATTGATATGGTTGATTGATATGGTTGATTGATATGGTTGATTGATATGGTTGATTGATATGGTTGATTGATTGAATGGTTGATTGATATGGTTGATTGATATGGTTGATTGATCTGGTTGATTGATATGGTTGATTGATATGGTTGATTGATCTGGTTGATTGATATGGTTGATTGATATGGTTGATTGATCTGGTTGATTGATCTGGTTGATTGATATGGTTGATTGATATGGTTGATTGATATGGTTGATTGATATGGTTGATTGATATGGTTGATTGATCTCCTGTATGTTTTATCGTGTTGAACCTAAGTCTCCATCGCTAACAAACAGACTTTGTATTCGTTTTCCCACCATGCATTTGGAGATATTTGGATTCCATTTATGTTCCCATAAACCCCTCTGCCGACAGCATGTTCAAATAATCTATGAATTTCATTCTAGATGCTGTTTGATTTTCTATTCTTCTTTTTATTGACTTTGTCATGACACTAGTTTCTTGGCCGACTGTGTTTTTCCATTTACCAAAAAAAAAAACAGTAATGAATTATTGACGAGCCGATTGAGAACCGTTTTCTGTTGTTGCTTCTTCGCCTCCTCTGTGACAGACTGTGATTTCCTTTCTCTGTCAGAATGATGCATTCTGGGAGCTGAGTAATGAGCACCATGACATTGAGAGGAACACACACACACACCCCGATAGAATGGGGCGGCAGGTAGCCTTTAGCGATTAGAGCGTTGGGCCAGTAACCGAAAGGTCGCTGGTTCGAATACCCAATCCGACAAGGTGAAAAACCTGTCCGTGTCTTTTGAGCACGGCACTTAACCCTTAACCCTTAACCCTTAACCCTGTCTCCAGGGGCTGACCCTGTAGGTCGACCGTCATGGTCAATAAGAATTTGATCTTAACTGACTCGCCTAGTTAAATAATGAATGTTTAAACGGCAGTGTGTGTGTGTGATAGAAGCTCTATCGGAGGTCTCACATGAAATAGACCAGCGATATCCCGGTTTTACCTCAGTGTTTCTGACTCTATAGTATAGAATATTCAAAAATAAAATATGCACAGCAGTGAGTTTCCACCAAACTGAGTTTTCTTTTTTAATTACTGCGTGGTAACATACACAATAGGTCCTAATCTATGGATTTCACATGACTGGGAATACAGATATGTATTTTGTTGCTCACAGATACCTTAAACAAAACGAGCCTCGCAATGGGCCTCAGGATCTCGTCACGGTAGCTCTCTGCAATTCAAATTGCCATTGATAAAACGCAATTGTGTCCGTTGTCCGTAGCTTGTGCCTGTTCATACCATAACCCCAAAACGCCACTCTGTTCACGACGTTGACATCAGCAAACCGCTCGCCCACACAACACCATACACGTAGTCTGTGGTTCTAAACCCAGTTGGACTTATTGCCTAATTCTCTAAAACGACATTGGAGGCGGCTTATGGTAGAGAAATGAACATTGCATTCTCTGGAAACAGCTCTGGTGGACATTCCTGCAGTCAGCATGCCAATCGCACACTCCCTCAAACATGAGACATCCGTGACATTGTGTTGTGTGACAAGACTGCACATTTTAGAGTGGCCTTTTATTGCCCCCAGCACAAGGTGCACCTGTGTAATGATCCTGCTGTTTAATCAACTTATTGATATGCCACACCTGTCAGGTGGATGGATTATCTTGGCAAAGGAAAATCTCACTAAAAGTAATGTAAGCAAAATTGTGCTCAACATTTGAGAGAAATAAGCTTTTTGTGCGTATGAAACATTTCTGGGATGTTTTATTTCAGCTCATGAAACATGGGACCAACACTCTACATGATGTGTTTATATATTTAGTTCAGGGTAGTTTGCCCTTCTTCAATGTTCCCTCTTATTTTGGGGCACTGAGCAAATTTCTGGTCTTATGAGCGGAAACTGGAGGCTGTACCCTGACAGTTTTAGACAGTAGCCAATAGGCTGTGTCCTTACAGTTTTAGACAGTAGCCAATAGGCTGTATCCTTACTGTTTTAGACAGTAGCCAATCGGCTATACCCTGACAGTTTTAGACAGTAGCCAATAGACAGTAGCCAATAGACAGTAGCCAATAGACAGTAGCCAATAGGCTGTATCCTGACAGTTTTAGACAGTAGCCAATAGGCTGTATCCTTACAGTTTTAGACAGTAGCCAATAGTATATCCTTACAGTTTTAGACAGTAGCCAATAGACAGTAGCCAATAGACAGTAGCCAATAGGCTGTACCCTGACAGTTTTAGACAGTAGCCAATAGGCTGAACCCTGACAGTTTTACACAGTAGCCAATAGGCTGTACCCTGACAGTTTTAGACAGTAGCCAATAGGCTGTACCCTGACAGTTTTAGACAGTAGCCAATAGGCTGTACCCTGACAGTTTTAGACAGTAGCCAATAGGCTGAACCCTGACAGTTTTAGACAGTAGCCAATAGGCTGAACCCTTACAGTTTTAGACAGTAGCCAATAGGCTGAACCCTGACAGTTTTAGACAGTAGCCAATAGGCTGTACCCTGACAGTTTTAGACAGTTTTTTAGACAGTAGCCACTGTTTTAGACAGGCCAATAGGCTGAATGAACCCTGACAGTTTTAGACAGTAGCCAATATGCTGGCTGTACCCTTACAGTTTTAGACAGTAGCCAATAGGCTGTACCCTTACAGTTTTAGACAGTAGCCAATAGGCTGTACCCTGACAGTTTTAGACAGTAGCCAATAGGCTGACCCTGACAGTTTTAGACAGTAGCCAATAGGCTGTACCCTTACAGTTTTAGACAGTAGCCAATAGGCTGTACCCTTACAGTTTTAGACAGTAGCCAATAGGCTGTATTTGACAGTTTTAGACAGTAGCCAATAGGCTGAACCCTTACAGTTTTAGACAGTAGCCAATAGGCTGTATGCCCTTACAGTTTTAGACAGTAGCCAATAGGCTGTACCCTTACAGTTTTAGACAGGCTAGCCACAGTAGCCAATAGCTGTATGTAGCCAATTAGGCCCCTTACAGTTTTAGACAGTAGCCAATAGGGTTGAAAACCCTGTTTTAGACAGTAGCCAATAGTAACCCTTACAGTTTTAGACTCAGGGTTCAAAGCCAGAACAGGGTTCAAAGCCTGTTGAGAGTAGAACAGGCAAAGCCTGTTGAGAGCAGAACAGGGTTCAAAGTTTTAGACAGAGCAGAACAGGGTTCAAAGCCTGTTGACAGTAGCAGAACAGGGTTCAAACCTGTTGAGAGTTTTAGAACAGGGCCAAAGGCTGTTGAGAGCAGAACAGGGTTCAAAGCCTGTTGAGAGCTGAACCCTCAAAGCCTGTTGAGAGTAGAACAGGGTTCAAAACCTGTTGAGGAACAGGGTTCAAAGCCTGTACCTGAAGCTTTGACAGAGCCAATAGAACAGGGTTCAAAGCCTGTTGAGCCAGAACAGGGTTCAAAGCCTGTTGAGAGCAGAACAGGGTTCAAAGCCTGTTGAGAGCAGAACAGGGTTCAAAGCCTGTTGAGAGTAGAACAGGGTTCAAAGCCTGTTGAGAGAACAGGGTTCAACAGGGACAGGGTTCAAAGCCTGTTGAGAGCAGAACAGGCTGTAAGCCTGTTGAGACAGTTCAAAGCCTGTAGCCAGGCTGAGAACAGGGTTCAAAGCCTGTTGAGAGCCAACAGGGTTCTGTACCCTGTTGAGACAGAACCAATAGGGTTCAAAGCCTGTTGAGAGCAGAACAGGGTTCAAAACCTGTTGAGAGCAGAACAGGGTTCAAAGCCTGTTGAGACAGTGTTCAAAGAGAGCAGAACAGGGTTCAAAGTTTTGAGAGCAGAACAGGGTTCAAAGCCTGTTGAGACAGCAGAACAGGGTTCAAATCCTGCAGTTTTAGACAGTAGCAATGAGAGCAGAACAGGGTTTTAGAGAACAGAACAGGTTCAACAGTTTTAGACAGTAGCCAGGGTTCAGCTGTTGAGAGCAGAACAGGGTTCAAAGCCTATTGAGAACAGAACAGGGTTCAAAGCCTGTTTAGAGCAGAACAGGGTTAAAAGCCTGTTGAGAGCAGAACAGGGTTCAAAGCCTGTTGAGAGCAGAACAGGGTTAAAAGCCTGTTGAGAGCAGAACAGGGTTCAAAGCCTGTTGAGAGCCGAACAGGGTTCAAAGCCTGTTGAGAGCAGAACAGGGTTCAAAGCCTGTTGAGAGCAGAACAGGGTTCAAAGCCTGTTGAGAGCAGAACAGGGTTCAAAACCTGTTGAGAGCAGAACAGGGTTCAAAGCCTGTTGAGAGCAGAACAGGGTTAAAAACCTGTTGAGAGCAGAACAGGGTTCAAAGCCTGTTGAGAACAGAACAGGGTTCAAAGCCTGTTGAGAACAGAACAGGGTTCAAAGCCTGTTGAGAACAGAACAGGGTTCAAAGCCTTTGAGAACAGAACAGGGTTCAAAGCGTGTTGACAGTAGAACAGGCTTCAAATCCTGTTGACAGCAGAACAGTTCAAAGCCTAGACTGAGAACAGAACAGGGTTCAAAGCCTGTTTTAGAGCAGAACAGGGTTCAAAGCCTGTGTGAGAGCAGAACAGGGTTCAAAGCCTATTGAGAACAGAACAGGGTTCAAAGCCTGTTTAGAGCAGAACAGGGTTAAAAGCCTGTTGAGAGCAGAACAGGGTTCAAAGCCTGTTGACAGTTTTAACAGGGTTCAAAGCCTGTTGAGAGCAGAACAGGCTGTTCAAAACCTGTTGAGAGCAGAACAAGGTTCAAAACCTGTTGAGAGCAGAACAGGGTTCAAAACCTGTTTTTAGACAGAACAGGGTTCAAAGTAGCCATTAGAACAGAACAGGGTTCAAAGCCTGTTGAGAGCAGAACAGTAGTTCAAAGCCTGTTGAGAGCAGAACAGGGTAGAGCAGAAGCCAGGGTTCAAACCCTGTTGAGAGCAGAACAGGGTTCAAAGCCTGTTTAGAGCAGAACAGGGTTAAAAGCCTGGCTGCAGAACAGGGTTCAAAGCCTGTTGAGAGCAGAGACAGGGTTCAAAGCCTGTTGAGAGCAGTTTTAACAGGGTTCAACCCTTACGTGTTGAGAGCCAACAAGGTTCAAAACCTGTTGAGAGACAGAACCAGGGTTCAAAACCTGTTGAGACAGAACAGGGTTCAAAGCCTATTGAGAACAGAACAGGGTTCAAAGCCTGTTGAGAGCAGAACAGGGTTCAAAGCCTGTTGAGAGCAGAACAGGGTTCAAAGCCTGTTGAGAGCAGAACGGGGTTCAAAACCTGTTGAGAGCAGAACAAGGTTCAAAACCTGTTGAGAGCAGAACAGGGTTCAAAACCTGTTGAGAGCAGAACAGGGTTCAAAGCCTATTGAGAACAGAACAGGGTTCAAAGCCTGTTGAGAGCAGAACAGGGTTCAAAGCCTGTTGAGAGCAGAACAGGGTAGAGCAGAACAGGGTTCAAAGCCTGTTGAGAGCAGAACAGGGTTCAAATCCTATTGAGAACAGAACAGGGTTCAAAGCCTGTTTAGAGCAGAACAGGGTTAAAAGCCTGTTGAGAGCAGAACAGGGTTCAAAGCCTGTTGAGAGCAGAACAGGGTTCAAAGCCTGTTGAGAGCAGAACGGGGTTCAAAACCTGTTGAGAGCAGAACAAGGTTCAAAACCTGTTGAGAGCAGAACAGGGTTCAAAACCTGTTGAGAGCAGAACAGGGTTCAAAGCCTATTGAGAACAGAACAGGGTTCAAAGCCTGTTGAGAACAGAACGGGGTTCAAAGCCTGTTTAGAGCAGAACGGGGCTCAAAGCCTGTTGAGAGCAGAACAGGGTTCATAGCCTGTGTAGAGCAGAACAGGGCTCAAAGCCTGTTGAGAACAGAACAGGGTTCATAGCCTGTTTAGAACAGAACATGGTTCATAGCCTGTTTAGATCAGAACGTGGTTCAAAGCCTGTTTAGATCAGAACAGGGTTCAAACCCTGTTGAGAACAGAACAGGGTTCAAAGCCTGTTGAGAGCAGAACAGGGTTCAAAGCCTGTTGAGAACAGAACAGGGTTCAAAGCCTATTGAGAGCAGAACAGGGTTCAAAGCCTGTTGAGAGCAGAACAGGGTTCAAAGCCTGTTGAGAGCAGAACAGGGTTCAAAACCTGTTGAGAGCAGAACAGGGTTCAAAGCCTGTTGAGAACAGAACAGGGTTCAAAGTCTGTTGAGAGCAGAACAGGGTTCAAAGCCTGTTGAGAGCAGAACAGGGTTCAAAGCCTGTTGAGAGCAGAACAGGGTTCAAAGCCTGTTGAGAGCAGAACAGGGTTCAAAACCTGTTGAGAGCAGAACAGGGTTCAAAGCCTGTTGAGAACAGAACAGGGTTCAAAGCCTGTTGAGAGCAGAACAGGGTTCAAAGCCTGTTGAGAGCAGAACAGGGTTCAAAGCCTGTTGAGAACAGAACAGGGTTCAAAGCCTGTTGAGAGCAGAACAGGGTTCAAAGCCTGTTGAGAGCAGAACAGGGTTCAAAGCCTGTTGAGAGCAGAACAGGGTTCAAAGCCTGTTGAGAGCAGAAGGCGTTTCAAAGCCTGTTGAGAGCAGAACGGGGTTCAAAGCCTGTTGAGCCTATTGTTTCTCTGTTTTCACACCAGTTCACTGGTAATAAAGTCATGCAGGTTTACACAATACACAAGATCCAACACCCATTCAACCCCATATCACACTGTGTGTGTGTGTGTGTGTGTGTGTGTGTGTGTGTGTGTGTGTGTGTGTGTGTGTGTGTGTGCGTGTGTGATCTGTGTTCGTCACTAGTCCAGTGTAGTGAAGCATGGCAGGGTGAAATTGAGCTGCCTCGGTGGCGAACCCTCACCCCACCCCCGTGCCCCAGCCCGGCCCCACCCCCCGGGCCCCACCCCCAGCCCCAGCCCGGAGCCCCACCCCCAGGCGCCCCGGAGCCCCACCCCCCGGCCCCCACCCCCGGAGCCCCACCCCCGGAGCCCCACCCCCCGGAGCCCCACCCCCGGAGCCCCACCCCCCCCCACCCCGGAGCCCCACCCCCCGGAGCCCCACCCCCGGAGCCCCACCCCCCGGCCCCACCCCCGGAGCCCCACCCCCGGAGCCCCACCCCCCGGAGCCCCACCCCGGAGCCCCACCCCCGGAGCCCCACCCCCCGGAGCCCCACCCCCCGGAGCCCAGCGTGGCTTCGACTGTACCACAAAGCATCTTCTGGTGGTCAGACAGAAGTGGTGTGTAAAACCCTGACAACGTTCTCTCTGTTTTTCTCCTCTCAGAACAAGATGTTCATCTATAGGGGGAAGGAGTACGAGAGGAGAGAGGACTTTGAGGCCAGACTGCTCACCCAGTTCCCCAACGCCGACAAGATGAAGACGACCACGCCGCCCGGCGAGGACATCAAGACCTCTTCCTCACAGTGTATCCTTACCACAGAGATAACAGTCAAGACAGCCAGCAGAGGACTGGCCACACATCGGAGCCTGGTTCCTCTCTAGGTTTCTTCCTAGGTTCTGGCCTTTCTAGGGAGTTTTCCTAGCCTGGTTCCTCTCTAGGTTTCTTCCTAGGTTCTGGCCTTTCTAGGGAGCTTTTCCTAGCCTGGTTCCTCTCTAGGTTTCTTCCTAGGTTCTGGCATTTCTAGGGAGTTTTTCCTAGCCTGGTTCCTCTCTAGGTTTCTTCCTAGGTTCTGGCCTTTCTAGGGAGTTTTCCTAGCCTGGTCCTCTCTAGGTTTCGTCCTAGTTTCTGGCCTTTCTAGGGAGTTTTCCTAGCCTGGTTCCTCTCTGGGTTTCTTCCTAGGTTCTGGCCTTTCTAGGGAGCTTTTCCTAGCCTGGTTCCTCTCTAGGTTTCTTCCTAGGTTCTGGCCTTTCTAGGGAGTTTTTCCTAGCCTGGTTCCTCTCTAGGTTTCTTCCTAGGTTCTGGCCTTTCTAGGGAGTTTTTCCTAGCCTGGTTCCTCTCTAGGTTTCTTCCTAGGTTCTGGCCTTTCTAGGGAGTTTTTCCTAGCCTGGTTCCTCTCTACGTTTCTTCCTAGGTTCTGGCCTTTCTAGGGAGCTTTTCCTAGCCTGGTTCCTCTCTAGGTTTCTTCCTAGGTTCTGGCATTTCTAGGGAGTTTTTCCTAGCCTGGTTCCTCTCTAGGTTTCTTCCTAGGTTCTGGCCTTTCTAGGGAGTTTTCCTAGCCTGGTTCCTCTCTAGGTTTCGTCCTAGTTTCTGGCCTTTCTAGGGAGTTTTCCTAGCCTGGTTCCTCTCTAGGTTTCTTCCTAGGTTCTGGCCTTTCTAGGGAGCTTTTCCTAGCCTGGTTCCTCTCTAGGTTTCTTCCTAGGTTCTGGCCTTTCTAAGGAGTTTTTCCTAGCCTGGTTCCTCTCTAGGTTTCTTCCTAGGTTCCGGCCTTTCAAGGGAGTTTTTCCTAGCCTGGTTCCTCTCTAGGTTTCTTCCTAGGTTCTGGCCTTTCTAAGGAGCTTTTCCTAGCCTGGTTCCTCTCTAGGTTTCTTCCTAGGTTCTGGCCTTTCTAGGGAGTTTTTCCTAGCCTGGTTCCTCTCTAGGTTTCTTCCTAGGTTCTGGCCTTTCTAAGGAGCTTTTCCTAGCCTGGTTCCTCTCTAGGTTTCTTCCTAGGTTCTGGCCTTTCTAGGGAGTTTTTCCTAGCCTGGTTCCTCTCTAGGTTTCTTCCTAGGTTCTGGCCTTTCTAGGGAGTTTTTCCTAGCCTGGTTCCTCTCTAGGTTTCGTCCTAGTTTCTGGCCTTTCTAGGGAGTTTTCCTAGCCTGGTTCCTCTCTAGGTTTCTTCCTAGGTTCTGGCCTTTCTAGGGAGTTTTCCTAGCCTGGTTCCTCTCTAGGTTTCTTCCTAGGTTCTGGCCTTTCTAGGGAGTTTTCCTAGCCTGGTTCCTCTCTAGGTTTCTTCCTAGGTTCTGGCCTTTCTAGGGAGTTTTCCTAGCCTGGTTCCTCTCTAGGTTTCTTCCTAGGTTCTGGCCTTTCTAGGGAGTTTTTCCTAGCCTGGTTCCTCTCTAGTTTTCTTCCTAGGTTCTGGCCTTTCTAGGGAGTTTTTCCTAGCCTGGTTCCTCTCTAGGTTTCTTCCTAGGTTCTGGCCTTTCTAGGGAGTTTTTCCTAGCCTGGTTCCTCTCTAGTTTTCTTCCTAGGTTCTGGCCTTTCTAGGGAGTTTTTCCTAGCCTGGTTCCTCTCTAGGTTTCTTCCTAGGTTCTGGCCTTTCTAGGGAGCTTTTCCTAGCCACTGTTCTTCTGCCTCTGCATTGCTCTCTGGGGGTTTTAGGTTTCTGTACAGCACTGCTGATGTAAAATGGGCTTGATAAAATAAAATGTTGATCGATTGAGTCAGACAGACATCAGGAACTATCCCTGACAGTGTATACTTATCACAGAGATGACAGTCAATCAATCAATCAATCAATCAATCAATGATATTTATAAAGTCCTTTTCCCATACATCAGCAGGCTTCACAAAGTGCTTCACCTCCACCATCTACACACGTTGACCCCCTACACATTCATCAGACTGGGAGGGTCTAAGCATGACTTTAGTTTGTATGGTAGAGCATCTCCTACTTTACACTTGTGTTCTGTTTTAGTTGAACTCATTGTGACCAGTTCGTTTATATTCCACTGTTTAATATTTCCGTTAACGGCTGTGATAAAAGGCATCCAGTGTTTCACCGTCAAGCCTGTTCTAGAACTCCCTTCAAAGTTCCAGAACAAACCCGTCTCTGAGCAGATCGTCAGGTATGTATCTGACCTACCTGTCTGTCTGTCTGTCTGTCTGTCTGTCTGTCTGTCTGTCTGTCTGTCTGTCTGTCTGTCTGTTTCTGTTTCTGTTTCTCTGTCTGTTTCTCTTTCTCTCTGTCTCTCTTTCTCTTTCTCTCTGTCTCTCTGTCTCTCTGTCTCTCTTTCTCTCTGTCTCTCTTTCTCTCTTTCTCTCTGTCTCTCTGTCTGTCTGTCTCTCTGTCTCTCTGTCTCTCTGTCTGTCGGTCTGGTCTGTCTGTCTGTCTGTCTGTCTGTCTGTCTGTCTGTCTGTCTGTCTCTCTGTCTGTCTCTCTGTCTGTCTGTCTCTCTGTCTGTCTGTCTCTCTGTCTGTTTCTCTTTCTCTCTGTCTCTCTTTCTCTCTGTCTCTCTTTCTCTCTTTCTCTCTGTCTGTCTGTCTGTCTGTCTGTCTGTCTGTCTGTCTGTCTGTCTGGTCTGTCTGTCTCTCTGTGTCTCTCTCTCTCTCTCTCTCTGTCTCTCTGTCTCTCTGTCTGTCGGTCTGGTCTGTCTGTCTGTCTGTCTCTGTCTCTGTCTGTCTGGTCTGTCTGTCTCTCTGTGTCTCTCTTTCTCTATCTCTGTCTCTCTGTCTCTCTGAACTAAATGAGATGGAGACAGGTACTGTATCTCCTGTTATATTAGTCCTGAACTAAATGAGATGGAGACAGGTACTGTATCTCCTGTTATATTAGTCCTGAACTAAATGAGATGGAGACAGGTACTGTATCTCCTGTTATATTAGTCCTGAACTAAATGAGATGGAGACAGGTACTGTATCTCCTGTTATATTAGTCCTGAACTAAATGAGATGGAGACAGGTACTGTATCTCCTGTTATATTAGTCCTGAACTAAATGAGATGGAGACAGGTACTGTATCTCCTGTTATATTAGTCCTAGGACAGTAGGACAGACCCAGAACACTGTAGCAGTAGGACAGACCCAGAGGACACTGGTCCAGAATACTGTAGCAGTAGGACAGACCCAGAGGACACTGGTCCAGAATACTGTAGCAGTAGGACAGACCCAGAGGACACTGGTCCAGAATACTGTAGCAGTAGGACAGACCCAGAGGACACTGGTCCAGAATAGTAAGTAGGACAGACCCAGAGGACACTGGTCCAGAACACTGTAGCAGTAGGACAGACCCAGAGGACACTGGTCCAGAATACTGTAGCAGTAGGACAGACCCAGAGGACACTGGTCCAGAATACTGTAGCAGTAGGACAGACCCAGAGGACACTGGTCCAGAATACTGTAGCAGTAGGACAGACCCAGAGGACACTGGTCCAGAATACTGTAGCAGTAGGACAGACCCAGAGGACACTGGTCCAGAACACTGTAGCAGTAGGACAGACCCAGAGGACACTGGTCCAGAATACTGTAGCAGTAGGACAGACCCAGAGGACACTGGTCCAGAATACTGTAGCAGTAGGACAGACCCAGAGGACACTGGTCCAGGACAGACCCAATACTGTAGCAGTAGGACAGACCCAGAGGACACTGGTCCAGAACACTGTAGCAGTAGGACAGACCCCAGAGGACACTGGTCCAGAATACTGTAGCAGTAGGACAGACCCAGAGGACACTGGTCCAGAATACTGTAGCAGTAGGACAGACCCAGAGGACACTGGTCCAGAACAGACCCAGAGGACACTGGTCCAGAATACTGTAGCAGTAGGACAGACCCAGAGGACACTGGTCCAGAATACTGTAGCAGTAGGACAGACCCAGAGGACACTGGACAGAATACTGGTCCCCAGAACACTGGTCCAGAATACTGTAGCAGTAGGACAGACCCAGAGGACACTGGTCCAGAATACTGTAGCAGTAGGACAGACCCAGAGGTCCACACTGGTCCAGAACACTGGTCACTGTAGCAGTAGGACAGACCCAGAGGACACTGGTCCAGAATACTGTAGCAGTAGGACAGACCCAGAGGACACTGGTCCAGAATACTGTAGCAGTAGGACAGACCCAGAGGACACTGGTCCAGAATACTGTAGCAGTAGGACAGACCCAGAGGACACTGGTCCAGAATACTGTAGCAGTAGGACAGACCCAGAGGACACTGGTCCAGAACACTGTAGCAGTAGGACAGACCCAGAGGACACTGGTCCAGAATACTGTAGCAGTAGGACAGACCCAGAGGACACTGGTCCAGAATACTGTAGCAGTAGGACAGACCCAGAGGACACTGGTCCAGAACACTGTAGCAGTAGGACAGACCCAGAGGACACTGGTCCAGAATACTGTAGCAGTAGGACAGACCCAGAGGACACTGGTCCAGAATACTGTAGCAGTAGGACAGACCCAGAGGACACTGGTCCAGAATACTGTAGCAGTAGGACAGACCCAGAGGACACTGGTCCAGAATACTGTAGCAGTAGGACAGACCCAGAGGACACTGGTCCAGAATACTGTAGCAGTAGGACAGACCCAGAGGACACTGGTCCAGAATACTGTAGCTGGTCCAGAATACTGTAGCAGTAGGACAGACCCAGAGGACACTGGTCCAGAATACTGTAGCAGTAGGACAGACCCAGAGGACACTGGTCCAGAATACTGTAGCAGTAGGACAGACCCAGAGGACACTGGTCCAGAATACTGTAGCAGTAGGACAGACCCAGAGGACACTGGTCCAGAATACTGTAGCAGTAGGACAGACCCAGAGGACACTGGTCCAGAATACTGTAGCAGTAGGACAGACCCAGAGGACACTGGTCCAGAATACTGTAGCAGTAGGACAGACCCAGAGGACACTGGTCCAGAATACTGTAGCAGTAGGACAGACCCAGAGGACACTGGTCCAGAATACTGTAGCAGTAGGACAGAGAATACTGTAGCAGGACAGACCCACACTGGTCCAGAATACTGTAGCAGTAGGACAGACCCAGAACACTGGTCCAGAATACTGTAGCAGTAGGACAGACCCAGAGGACACTGGTCCAGAATACTGTAGCAGTAGGACAGACCCAGAGGACACTGGTCCAGAATACTGTAGCAGTAGGACAGACCCAGAGGACACTGGTCCAGAATACTGTAGCAGTAGGACAGACCCAGAGGACACTGGTCCAGAATACTGTAGCAGTAGGACAGACCCAGAACACTGGTCCAGAATACTGTAGCAGTAGGACAGACCCAGAACACTGGTCCAGAATACTGTAGCAGTAGGACAGACCCAGAGGACACTGGTCCAGAATACTGTAGCAGTAGGACAGACCCAGAGGACACTGGTCCAGAATACTGTAGCAGTAGGACAGACCCAGAGGACACTGGTCCAGAATACTGTAGCAGTAGGACAGACCCAGAGGACACTGGTCCAGAATACTGTAGCAGTAGGACAGACCCAGAGGACACTGGTCCAGAATACTGTAGCAGTAGGACAGACCCAGAGGACACTGGTCCAGAATACTGTAGCAGTAGGACAGACCCAGAGGACACTGGTCCAGAATACTGTAGCAGTAGGACAGACCCAGAGGACACTGGTCCAGAATACTGTAGCAATAGGACAGACCCAGAGGACACTGGTCCAGAATACTGACAGAGGACAGACAGAGGACACTGGTCCAGAATACTGTAGCAGTAGGACAGACCCAGAGGACACTGGTCCAGAATACTGTAGCAGTAGGACAGACCCAGAACACTGGTCCAGAATACTGTAGCAGTAGGACAGACCCAGAGGACACTGGTCCAGAATACTGTAGCAGTAGGACAGACCCAGAGGACACTGGTCCAGAATACTGTAGCAGTAGGACAGACCCAGAGGACACTGGTCCAGAATACTGTAGCAGTAGGACAGACCCAGAGGACACTGGTCCAGAATACTGTAGCAGTAGGACAGACCCAGAACACTGGTCCAGAATACTGTAGCACACAGACCCAGAACACTGGTCAGACAGAACACTGTAGCAGTAGGACAGACCCAGAGGACACTGGTCCAGAATACTGTAGCAGTAGGACAGACCCAGAGGACACTGGTCCAGAATACTGTAGCAGTAGGACAGACCCAGAGGACACTGGTCCAGAATACTGTAGCAGTAGGACAGACCCAGAGGACACTGGTCCAGAATACTGTAGCAGTAGGACAGACCCAGAGGACACTGGTCCAGAATACTGTAGCAGTAGGACAGACCCAGAGGACACTGGTCCAGAATACTGTAGCAGTAGGACAGACCCAGAGGACACTGGTCCAGAATACTGTAGCAGTAGGACAGACCCAGAGGACACTGGTCCAGAATACTGTAGCAGTAGGACAGACCCAGAACACTGGTCCAGAATACTGTAGCACACTGGTCCAGAATACTGTAGCAGCAGTAGGACAGACCCAGAACACTGGTCCAGAATACTGTAGCAGTAGGACAGACCCAGAACACTGGTCCAGAACACTGGTCCCAGAACACTGGTCCAGAATACTGTAGCAGTAGGACAGACCCAGAACACTGGTCCAGAATACACAGTAGGACAGACCCAGAGGACACTGGTCCAGAATACTGTAGCAGTAGGACAGACCCAGAACACTGGTCCAGAATACTGTAGCAGTAGGACAGACCCCAGAACACTGGTCCAGAATACTGTAGCAGTAGGACAGACCCAGAACACTGGTCCAGAATACTGTAGCAGTAGGACAGACCCAGAGGTCCAGAATACTGTAGCAGTAGGACAGACCCAGAACACTGGTCCAGAATACTGTAGCAGTAGGACAGACCCAGAACACTGGTCCAGAATACTGTAGCAGTAGGACAGACCCAGAACACTGGTCCAGAATACTGTAGCAGTAGGACAGACCCAGAACACTGGTCCAGAATACTGTAGCAGTAGGACAGACCCAGAACACTGGTCCAGAATACTGTAGCAGTAGGACAGACCCAGAACACTGGTCCAGAATACTGTAGCAGTAGGACAGACCCAGAACACTGGTCCAGAATACTGTAGCAGTAGGACAGACCCAGAACACTGGTCCAGAATACTGTAGCAGTAGGACAGACCCAGAACACTGGTCCAGAATACTGTAGCAGTAGAACAGACCCAGAACACTGGACTGTAGCAGTAGGACAGACCCAGAACACTGGCAGTCCAGAACACTGGTCCAGAATACTGTAGCAGTAGGACAGACCCAGAACACTGGTCCAGAATACTGTAGCAGTAGGACAGACCCAGAACACTGGTCCAGAATACTGTAGCAGTAGGACAGACAGACACTGGTCAGAATACTGGTAGGACACTGGTCCAGAATACTGTAGCAGTAGGACAGACCCAGAAGAATACTGGCAGTCCAGAATACTGTAGCAGTAGGACAGACCCAGAACACTGGTCAGAATACTGTAGCAGTAGGACAGACCCAGAACACTGGTCCAGACTGTAGCAGTAGGACAGACCCAGAACACTGGTCCAGAATACTGTAGCAGTAGGACAGACCCAGAACACTGGTCCAGAATACTGTAGCAGTCGGACAGACCCAGAACACTGGTCCAGAATACTGTAGCACTAGGGACCCAGAACACTGGAAATACTGACAGAACACTGGTCCAGAATACTGTAGTAGGACAGACCCAGAGGACACTGGTGTGTAGCAGTAGGACAGACCCAGAACACTGGTCCAGACCTTCATGGACAGACCCAGAACACT
>NW_026289585.1:77500-87500 GCF_023373465.1 Oncorhynchus keta | reverse complement strand
TCTCCACGGTGAGTGTGTGTCTGTGTCAGGTCTGTCTCCATCTCCACTGTGAGTGTGTGTCTGTCAGGTCTGTCTCCACGGTGAGTGTGTGTCTGTGTCAGGTCTGTCTCCACGGTGAGTGTGTGTCTGTGTCAGGTCTGTCTCCACGGTGAGTGTGTGTCTGTGTCATGTCTGTCTCCAAGGTGAGTGTGTGTCTGTATCAGGTCTGTCTCCACGGTGAGTGTGTGTCTGTGTCAGGTCTGTCTCCACGGTGAGTGTGTGTCTGTGTCAGGTCTGTCTCCACGGTGAGTGTGTGTCTGTGTCAGGTCTGTCTCCACGGTGAGTGTCTGTGTCAGGTCTGTCTCCACGGTGAGTGTGTGTCTGTGTCTGTCACGTGAGGTCTGTCTGTAAGGTCTGAGTGTGTGTCTGTGTCAGGTCTGTCTCCACGGTGAGTGTGTGTCTGTGTCCTGTCTCCAAGGTGAGGTCTGTCTGTCTCAAGGTGAGTGTGTGTCTGTGTCAGGTCTGTCTCCACGGTGAGTGTGTGTCTGTGTCAGGTCTGTCTCCACGTGTGTGTCTGTAGGTCTGTCTCCAAGGTGAGTGTGTGTCTGTGTCACGGTGAGTGTGTGTCTGTGTCAGGTCTGTCTCCAAGGTGAGTGTGTGTCTGTGTCCACGGTGAGTGTGTGTCTGTGTCAGGTCTGTCTCCACGGTGAGTGTGTGTCTGTGTCCACGGTGAGGTCTGTCTCCAAGGTGAGTGTGTGTCTGTGTCAGGTCTGTCTCCACGTGAGGTCTGTCTCAAGGTGAATGTGAGTCTGTGTCCACGTCAGGTCTGTCTCCACGGTGAGTGTGTGTCTGTGTCCTGTCTCCAAGGTGAGTGTGTGTGTCAGGTCTGTCTCCAAGGTGAGTGTGTGTCTGTGTCAGGTCTGTCTCCAAGGTGAGTGTCTGTCTGTCTCAACGGTGAGTGTCTGTAGTCTGTGTCAGTCTGTGTCCACTGTGTCAGGTCTGTCTCCACGGTGAGTGTGTGTCTGTGTCCTGTCTCACGGTGAGTGTGTGTCAGGTCTGTCTCCAAGGTGAGTGTGTGTCTGTGTCAACGTGAGGTCTGTCTCTGTCAAGGTGAGTGTGTGTCTGTGTCCCAAGGTGAGGTCTGTCTCCACGGTGAGTGTGTGTCTGTGTCCACGGTCAGTGTCTGTCTCCAAGGTGAGTGTGTGTCTGTGTCAACGTGAGGTCTGTCTCCACGGTGAGTGTGTGTCTGTGTCATGGTGACGTGAGGTCTGTCTCCAAGGTGAGTGTGTGTCTGTGTCATGGTGAGGTCTGTCTCCAAGGTGAGTGTGTGTCTGTGTCAACGTGAGGTCTGTCTCCAAGGTGAGTGTGTGTCTGTGTCCCACCAGATGAGGTGGGAACAGGGCAGGTCCTGAACCCACGGTATTTAGTCACCCAGATGAGGTGGGAACAGGGTCCTGAACCCACGGTATTTAGTCACCCAGATGAGGTGGGAACAGGGTCCTGAACCCACGGTATTTAGTCACCCAGATGAGGTGGGAACAGGGCAGGTCCTGAACCCACGGTATTTAGTCACCCAGATGAGGTGGGAACAGGGCAGGTCCTGAACCCAAGGTATTTAGTCACCCAGATGAGGTGGGAACAGGGCAGGTCCTGAACCTACGGTATTTAGTCACCCAGATGAGATGGGAACAGGGCAGGTCCTGAACCCACGGTATTTAGTCACCCAGATGAGATGGGAACAGGGCAGGTCCTGAACCCACGGTATTTAGTCACCCAGATGAGGTGGGAACAGGGCAGGTCCTGAACCCACGGTATTTAGTCACCCAGATGAGGTGGGAACAGGGCAGGTCCTGAACCCACGGTATTTAGTCACCCAGATGAGGTGGGAACAGGGCAGGTCCTGAACCCACGGTATTTAGTCACCCAGATGAGGTGGGAACAGGGCAGGTCCTGAACCCACGGTATTTAGTCACCCAGATGAGGTGGGAACAGGGCAGGTCCTGAACCCACGGTATTTAGTCACCCAGATGAGGTGGGAACAGGGCAGGTCCTGAACCCACGGTATTTAGTCACCCAGATGAGGTGGGAACAGGGCAGGTCCTGAACCCACGGTATTTAGTCACCCAGATGAGGTGGGAACAGGGCAGGTCCTGAACCCACGGTATTTGGGAGTCACCCAGATGAGGTGGGAACAGGGCAGGTCCTGAACCCACGGTATTTAGTCACCCAGATGAGGTGGGAACAGGGCAGGTCCTGAACCCACGGTATTTAGTCACCCAGATGAGGTGGGAACAGGGCAGGTCCTGAACCCACGGTATTTAGTCACCCAGATGAGGTGGGAACAGGGCAGGTCCTGAACCCACGGTATTTAGTCACCCAGATGAGGTGGGAACAGGGCAGGTCCTGAACCCACGGTATTTAGTCACCCAGATGAGGTGGGAACAGGGCAGGTCCTGAACCCACGGTATTTAGTCACCCAGATGAGGTGGGAACAGGGCAGGTCCTGAACCCACGGTATTTAGTCACCCAGATGAGGTGGGAACAGGGTCCTGAACCCACGGTATTTAGTCACCCAGATGAGGTGGGAACAGGGCAGGTCCTGAACCCACGGTATTTAGTCACCCAGATGAGGTGGGAACAGGGCAGGTCCTGAACCCACGGTATTTAGTCACCCAGATGAGGTGGGAACAGGGCAGGTCCTGAACCCACGGTATTTAGTCACCCAGATGAGGTGGGAACAGGGCAGGTCCTGAACCCACGGTATTTAGTCACCCAGATGAGGTGGGAACAGGGTCCTGAACCCACGGTATTTAGTCACCCAGATGAGGTGGGAACAGGGCAGGTCCTGAACCCACGGTATTTAGTCACCCAGATGAGGTGGGAACAGGGCAGGTCCTGAACCCACGGTATTTAGTCACCCAGATGAGGTGGGAACAGGGCAGGTCCTGAACCCACGGTATTTAGTCACCCAGATGAGGTGGGAACAGGGCAGGTCCTGAACCCACGGTATTTAGTCACCCAGATGAGGTGGGAACAGGGTCCTGAACGATTCGTGTGTTACATCGTGACTGACATGTAAAGTCAATGTTCCCACGTCAGCAATCCAGAACGAATAGATTCCATAGTCTCTGTAAATCCTTCCATCTGATGCCGGTCTTAAAGAGGCTGGCCAGGCTCCGGTTACACCGCAGATTGGAGACTTGTCACCCTGCCAGGCAGTCACACAGATCCTTCTAAATTTAGGTTGGGGAGGGGGGGGGGGGATGTATAAACTGTAATTTACTCAAGACAATCCACACATGTTCTGCCGTTGTCGTCACTCGTCTGTCCCAGAGATTCAGACAGTCAGAACCCCTCAGGTAGCCGTTCCCTATAATGTCCCTGTTGTTAGGCTGTAGATTGGTGTTAAAATGTCTCTCACTCACAGATGGACCTCAACCTGAAATGAATCAGAACTTATAACCTTCATTTACTTCCTGCTTCCTGTGTTCAGGAGGAGATCAGTCCTTTGGAGAATGCCATGGAGACGATGCAACTGACCAATGAGAAGATCAGCAACATGGTGCAGCGTCACCTGAACGACTCCAACCTTCCCATCAACCCCCTCTCCATGCTGCTCAACGGCATCGTGGACCCCGCTGTCATGGGCGGTTTCACCAACTACGAGAAGGTACTGTGTGTGTGTGTGTGTGTGTGTGTGTGTGTGTGTGTGTGTGTGTGTGTGTGTGTGTGTGTGTCTGTGTGTGTGTGTGTGTGTGTGTGTGTGTGTGTGTGTGTGTGTGTGTGTGTGTGTGTGTGTGTGTGTGTGTGTGTGTGTGTGTGTGTGTGTGTGTGTGTGTGTGTGTGTGTGTGTGTGTGTGTGTGTGTGTGTGTGTGTGTGTGTGTGTGTGTGTGTGTGTGTGTGTGTGTGTGTGTGTGTGTGTGTGTGTGTGTGTGTGTGTCATGGGTGGGTCTACCTTGTGCTAATGAATACAGCTGTAGTTATTTACCGTAAACATAACCGTAGTTTGGTTGAACTATCTGATCGTAGTGGTTTGGAACGTCTTCCCCATGTAGGAAGATACAACATTCATACAGAAGACAAAAGATTGTTTCTGTTATGAGTTCTGACGTCCCCTCTCTCTCCTTTCTCCTCTCCTCTCTCTCCCCTCTTCACCCTCTCTCCTCTCCTACCTCCTTCTCTCACCTCTCCTCTCTCTCCCTCTCCCTCTCCTCTCCTACCTCCTCGTCTCCCCTCTCGCCTCGCCTTGCCTCTCTCTCTCCTCTCCTCTCTCCTCTCCTCCCCTCTCGCCTCTCTCCCTCTCCTCACCTCCCCTCTCCTCTCCCTCTCTCTCCTCTCCTTTCTCCTCTCCTCTCCTCTTCTCTTCCATCTCCTCTCATCTCCTCCTCTCCTCCCCTCTCCTCTCCTCTGATCCATGGCTTAGACTCTCCCTCTCCTCTCTCCTGAAACCCTCCTCCCCTCTCGCCCACACGCCTCGCCTCTCTCCTCTCCTCTCCACTCCTCTCCTCTCTCTCCCTCTCCTCTCCTCCCTTTCTCCAGGCATTCTTCACAGAGAAGTATCAGGGGGATCACCCTGAGGACCAGGAGAAACTGGACAAACTGAAAGACCTGATCACATGGCAGGTTAGACTGACACACACACACACATACACTGAAACACCCTCATCGCATGGCAGGTTAGACTGACACACACACACACACACACACACACACACACACACACACACACACACACACACACACACACACAAAGACACACACACACACACACACACTGAAAGACCTCATCACATGGCAGGTTAGACTGACACACACACACACACACACACACACACACACACTGAAAGACCTCATCGCATGGTAGGTTAGACTGACACACACACACATACTACCGTTCAAAAGTTTGGGGTCACTTAGAAATGTCCTTGTTTTTGAAAGAAAAGCACATTTTTTGTCCATTAAAATAACATCAAATTGATCAGAAATACAGTGTAGACATTGTTAATGTTGTAAATGACTATTGTAGCTGGAAACGGCTGATTTTTAATGGAATATCTACATAGGCGTACAGAGGCCCATTATCAGCAACCATCACTCCTGTGTTCCAATGGCACGTTGTGTTAGCTAATCCAAGTTTATCATTTTAAAAGGCTAATTGATCATTAGAAAACCCTTTTGCAATTATGTTAGCACAACTGAAAACTGTAGTTCTGATTGAAGAAGCAATAAAACTGGTCTTTAGACTAGACTTTGGAGCATTAGCATTTGTGGGTTCGATTACAGGCTCAAACTGGCCAGAAACAAAGATCTTTCTTCTGAAACTCGTCAGTCTATTCTCGTTCTGAGAAATGAAGGCAAGAAACTGAAGATCTTGTACAACGTTCTGTACTACTCCCTTCAAAGAACAGCACAAACTGGCTGAGTTGGAGGCCCCGGTGCACAACTGAGCAAGAGGACAAGTACATTAGAGTGTCTAGTTTGAGAAACAGACACCTCACAAGTCCTCAATTGGCAGCTTCATGAAATAGTACCTGCAAAACACCAGTCTCAACGTCAACAGTGAAGAGGCGACTCCGGGATGCTGGTCTTCTAGGCAGAGTTCCTCTGTCCAGTCTCAACGTCAACAGTGAAGAGGCGACTCCGGGATGCTGGTCAGATGCTAGGCAGAGTCGCTAAGAAAAAGCCATGTCTCAGACTGGCCAATAAAAGTCTCAATTCTCGGCAGAGTTCCTCTGTCCAGTCTCAACGTCAACAGTGAAGAGGTGACTCCGGGATGCTGGTCTTCTAGGCAGAGTTCCTCTGTCCAGTCTCAACGTCAACAGTGAAGAGGCGACTCCGGGATGCTGGTCTTCTAGGCAGAGTTCCTCTGTCCAGTCTCAACGTCAACAGTGAAGAGGCGACTCCGGGATGCTGGTCTTCTCGGCAGAGTTCCTCTGTCCAATGTCTGTGTTCTTTTGCCCGTCTTAATCACTTCTTGTTATTGGTCCACTGCTTCCTGACACACTAATCCCTTAACCCGGGAAGCGATTTGTCAGAGGTAACACCGTCCAACGGGCGACCAAGTCAGCTTGCAGGCGCCTGGCCCGTCATACAATAGTCGCTAGGCCACGATGAGACAAAGAAATCCCGGCTGGCCCGTCAAACCCTCCTAGGCCACCCTGAGACAAAGAAATCCACTAACCCCCAAACCCTCCCTAACCCTAACCCAAACCCTCCACTAAACCCTAACCCTAACCCTCCACTAACCCTAACCCTAAACCCTCCACTAGCCCTAACCCAAACACTAACCCTAACCCTAACCCTCCCCTAACCCTAACCCTCCACTAACCCAAACCCTCCCCTAACCTTAACCCAAACCCTCCCCTAACCTTAACCCTAACCCAAACCCTCCCCTAACCCTAACCCTCCACTAACCCTAACCCTAACCCTAACCCTCCCCCCTAACCCTAACCCAAACCCTAACCCTCCCCTAACCCAAACCCTCCCCTCCCCTAACCCAAACCCTCCCCTAACCCAAACCCTAACCCTCCCCTAACCCAAACCCTCCCCTAACCCTAACCCAAACCCAAACCCTCCCCTAACCCTAACCCAAACCCTCCACTAACCCTAACCCAAACCTCCACTAACCCTAACCCAAACCCTCCACTAACCCTAACCCAAACCCTCCCTAACCCTAACCCAAACCCTCCCTAACCCAAACCCTAACCCTCCCCTAACCAAAACCCTCCCCTATAACCCTAACCCAAACCCAAACCCTCCCCTAACCCAAACCCTCCACTAACCCAAACCCTCCCTAACCCTAACCCAAACCCTCCACTAACCCGGACGACGGGCCAATTGTGCGCTGCTCCAAGGGTCTCCCGGTCAGATGCTTACGACCATCCGCCACCCCGTCCGCATTGTACTAACAGAACCAGAACCTACTTGAAGGTAACAGCGCTCCCTGGTGGCTGGTTTCCACATCATCTCCCGACATCCTCAGACATGGATGAACGTCAAATACTGACTTGTATCACAGGTGACCAGGCTGCTTAAAACAATTCCACATATTATCTTATTAGAAACCTCGGGACCTTAAAGGGTTTGAATTAAGACGGACACTAAGCTGCATCTAGGCAACCAGTCAGACTGGTACCAGTGGTTGATGTCACTTAAATTGGAGGACAGGTTCATTGTAAATGGCTGCGATGGAATGAATGGAAATGTACAAAGACATTACAGTAATCCCGTCCTCTGATTTCTCTCTCCACCAGCCCCCACTGATATGTATCTCTATATGGTATAAAACCTGACTTTCCCTATTGTCTGAACAATAAACCTGGGAGGATGGGGATCACTGTGTCATGGCATTTCTGTTCTGGCCCTGTGGTCACCACTGTAGAACCACTGCAGCAGAACCATGTCTCTGACGAGGGTGAGAACAGGACACACAGATTGTCGTGCGTGAAAAGCCTTATCCCAGTAGCAGGTAATTGCCTGAGGTTACTCGGGCAAAAAAAAAAATACAAGTTAGGCTTTGAAAAACAGATTAAAAAAACATTGTATTTAGATTGATTCTAGCTGGGCCGTATATAAGAATATGATATGTACAGTGAAAAGTGTGTAATAACTATTTTTATTGTCTATTAGTTCCTATATATTTGTATTCAGACCCTTTGACTTTTTCCAGATTTTGTAACATTACAGCCTTATTCTAAAATAGTTTAGATTTTTTTTTTTTATCTCAACAATCTAAAACAATCTACATAATGAAAGCAAAAAAAAGTTTTAGAAAGCATTGCAAATGTATTAAAAATATATATTTTTAAAAGATACCTTATTTACATAAATATTCAGACCCTTCGCTATGAAACTCTTGAGCTCAGGTGCATTACTGTTTCCATTGATCATCCTTGAAACATTCTACAACGTGATTGGAGTCCACCTGTGGTAAATTCAATTGATTGGACAAGATTTGGAAACACACCTGTCTATATAAGGTCCCACAGTTGACAGTGCATGTCAGAGCAAAAACAAGCCATGAGGTTAAAGGAATTGTCAGTAGAGCCCGAGACAGTATTGTGTTGAGGCACAGATCTAAGTATAAAACATTTCTACATTGAAGGTTCACAAGAACACCGTGGCCTCCATCATTCTTAAATGGAAGATTTGGAACTACTAAAACATTCTAGAGTTTACAGACAAACTGAGCAGTCGGTAGAAGGGCCCAAAGGTGAGGGAGGTGACCAAGAACCTGATGGTCACTCTGACAGAGCTCCTCTGTGGAGATTCTAGAAAACTTCCAGAAACAACATCTCTGCAGCCCCCATTAATCAGGCATTCTGGTAGAGTGGCTAATGGGAAACCACTCCTCAGTAAAAGGCACATGACAGTGCTTAAAGTTTGCCAAAGGCACCTAAAGACTCTCAGACCATGATAAAAAGATTCTCTGGTCTGATGAAAGCAAGTTTGAACTCTTTGGCCTGAATGTCAGCGTCACGTCTGGAGAAACCTGGCACCATCCCTACGGTGAAGCATGGTGGTGGCAGCATCATGCTGTGGGGATGTTTTTCAGCGGCAAGACATGGTCAGGATCGAGGAAAATGAACATTCAAAGTACAGAGAGATCCTTGATGAAAACCTGCTCAGTTAAAACGCTCAGGACCTCAGACTAAAGTTCACCTTCTACAGGACAATGACCCTAAAACATTCAAGACAACGCAGGAGTGGCTTTGAGAAAGTCCCTGATAGCAGGACTTGAACCCGATCGAACATCTCTGAAGAGACCTGAAAATAGTTGTGCAGCAGTTCCTATCCAACCTGATGGAGCTGGACAGGATCTGCAGAGAACAGAGGCTCCCATCAGTGATGGAGCTGGAAGGATCTGCAGAGAACAGAGTTCTAGGCTCCCATCCACCTGATGGAGCTGGAGAGGATCTGCAAAACAGAGAGGCTCCCCATCCAGTGATGGAGCTGGAGAGGATCTGCAGAGAACAGAGAGGCTCCCCATCCAGCCTGATGGAGCTGGAGAGGATCTGCAGAGAACAGAGAGCTCCCCAAATACAGGTGTGCCAAGCTTGTAGCTTCCTACCCAAGAAGACTCTACAGCTGTAATCACTACCAAGAGTGATACAACAAAGTTCTACTTAGTTCTGAATGATATTTCTTTTTTTTTTTTTTATCAATGAGTAAAAATGTACATTTGTTTTGCTTTGTTTTTATGGGGTATCTTGATGAGGAAAATAACAATTTAAAAATTTTAGAATAAGGCTGTAACGTAACAAAGTGTAAAACATTCTACAGTTCTAAAACATTCTACAGAATACATTCTACAGTATTAAAGCACTGTAACTTATATTTTTATTTTTTATTTCGAATTTTATGTAAAATCAGTTGCTCTTGTCTATAACTGTTCTGTATTTGTCATGTGTTTGTACCGCAGGAAAGGTAGCTGCTGCATGTGCAGTAAGTAATGAGGACCTCATAAACTAAATGAATCCCCTCCAGGTGATGCTAATGGAACACAACACAGAACCTGTGTTTGTTAAAGTTCAGGGAGAAGCATTCTACAGTTTTAAAATATTCTACAGTTCTGAAGCATTCTACAGTTCTAAAACATTCTACAGTTCTAAAACATTCTACAGTTCTAAAGCATTCTACAGTTCTAAAACATTCTACAGTTCTAAAACATTCTACAGTTCTAAAACATTCTACAGTTCTAAAACATTCTACAGTTCTAAAACATTCTACAGTTCTAAAACATTCTACAGTTCTAAAACATTCTACAGTTCTAAAGCATTCTACAGTTCTAAAGCATTCTACAGTATTAAAGCATTCTACAGTTCTAAAACATTCTACAGTTTAAAACATTCTACAGTTCTAAAGCATTCTACAGTTCTAAAACATTCTACAGTTCTAAAACATTCTACAATATTAAAGCATTCTACAGTTCTAAAGCATTCTACAGTTCTAAAACATTCTACAGTTCTAAAACATTCTACAGTTCTAAAGCATTCTACAGTTCTAAAACATTCTACAATT
>NW_026289585.1:70000-72500 GCF_023373465.1 Oncorhynchus keta | reverse complement strand
AATTAGATTGGTCCTCTTTACCCCTCCAATTAGATTGGTCCTCTTTTCCCCTCCAATTAGATTGGTCCTCTTTTCCCCTCCAATTAGATTGGTCCTCTTTTCCCCTCCAATTAGATTGGTCCTCTTTACCCCTCCAATTAGATTGGTCCTCTTTTCCCCTCCAATTAGATTGGTCCTCTTTTCCCCTCCAATTAGATTGGTCCTCTTTTCCCCTCCAATTAGATTGGTCCTCTTTTCCCCTCCAATTAGATTGGTCCTCTTTTCCCCCTCCAATTAGATTGGTCCTCTTTTCCCCCTCCAATTAGATTGGTCCTCTTTCCCCCTCCAATTAGATTGGTCCTCTTTTCCCCTCAATTAGATTGGTCCTCTTTTCCCCTCCAATTAGATGGTCCTCTTTTCCCCTCAATTAGATTGGTCCTCTTTTCCCCTCCAATTAGAGTTCGGCAATGTGCCACTGTTGACTTTCCCTCTGTTTGACTTTGACATGATTTTAGTCATCTGAGTGGTTGATGAATAGCCGTCAATGCCGTGTCGGGTTTCCCTGTCGTGCGTGTGGTTTATTGGGGTCAGAAGATGTCACCGGTGTCTCTATCCATCTCACGTGGCAGCAGTGCTGCTGGGTAATTCCACTGAAAGACATGTTCACTTTCAGAATGAGGAAGTTGAGGAGGGAATTTATTAGGAATGGTAAACTCATTTTTAGACGACGATGGACAACAATCGATCGATTGATTGACAGGGATGCTACACTTCCTTTTAGAGTATGTGTACCCTACAACAAGGAGGTTACACATCCAACCCTATTTGTTGCAGGGCACATGAGGGTTCAAGTCTTGCTGCCTATTTTCAAAGATCTCATCTTGTTGAAGACACAGTATATTTAGACATCAGGTCAGACACGTACTTTAGTTTTAGACAGAAACATGTTGTGGTCCAGCGAAAGGAAAAGCAACACACATGTCTGTTAGAGAGGAGAACAGAGCTGTCTCTCTCTGCCAGAGAGCTTGTTTGTCTCCTAATGTCAGACGTCTGTTAGAGAGGAGAACAGAGCTGTCTCTCTCTGCCAGAGAGCTTGTTTGTCTCCTAAAGTCAGATGTCTGTTAGAGGAGAACAGAGCTGTCTCTCTCTGCCAGAGAGCTTGTTTGTCTCCTAAAGTCAGATGTCTGTTAGAGAGAAGAACAGAGCTGTCTCTCTCTGCCAGGGGAGCTTGTTTGTCTCCTAAAGTCAGATGTCTGTTAGAGAGGAGAACAGAGCTGTCTCTCTCTGCCAGAGAGCTTGTTTGTCTCCTAAAGTCAGATGTCTGTTAGAGAGGAGAACAGAGCTGTCTCTCTCTGCCAGGGAGCTTGTTTGTCAGATGTGTTTAATGAGACAAATAAAGGAGAAGAGCTGCTCTATTAAAACCCTAAACCGGGGAATGAAATGGAAATGTGCAAACCTATGTGATAGATGTCATCCTGGAGTACCCATCGTAGTCAGCCAATTAGAGAACGTATCAACACACATACTGCCTTACCAAGCAAAAAAGGCAGTAACTGCTCATCGCGTGGAACTGAGAAAAAAATGTATTTTATTTCTGTCCTTGGTTAAATAGTAACTTTATCCAGTTACTGCTAAACATGACCCTCCATTTTCTCCTGAACACAATACAATAGAGGCAGGATACTTGTCCACGTGATTAAGTATGTTTTTAATGTAGCAACAAAAAAAAAATGACATTAACTCATTTTCGACACAAACGAGCAGTTTCTGCCTTTTTTGCTTGGTAGGGCTCTCACAGGCTGAACACACAGTACTATCATAGTAATGTGTCCCATTTAACAGACTCTTTTATTCCAAGTGTTGTACAGTTTACACGGATGGTCCCGGGATTCGAACTCACTCACACGGCGTTTGCAAGCTTCATTCTACCAACTGAGCTACAGAAGACCCACAGGAACATGACCAATAGCACATTATCTGTAAACCAAGTGATGGACAGCATATGGGTCAGTAGTTACTGTAAATAGACAGTATATGCGTCCGTAGTTACTGTAGATAGACAGTATATGGGTCAGTAGTTACTATAAATAGACAGTATATGGGTCAGTGTAGTTACTGTAAATAGACAGTATATGGGTCAGTAGTTACTGTAAATAGACAGCATATGGGTCAGTAGTTACTGTAAATAGACAGTATATGGGTCAGTAGTTACTGTAAATAGACAGCATATGGGTCAGTAGTTACTGTAAATAGACAGTATATGGGTCAGTGTATTTACTGTAGATAGACGGCATATGGGTCAGTAGTTACTGTAAATAGACAGCATATGGGTCAGTAGTTACTGTAAATAGACAGTATATGGGTCAGTGTAGTTACTGTAAATAGACAGTATATGGGTCAGTGTAGTTACTGTAGATAGACAGTATATGGATCAGTAGTTACTGTAAATAGACAGTATATGGTTTAGTGTAGTTACTGTAAATAGACAGCATATGGGTCAGTAGTTACTGTAAATAGACAG
>NW_026289585.1:47500-65000 GCF_023373465.1 Oncorhynchus keta | reverse complement strand
ATAAAGTCAAACACGCTCTGTTACCAGAGCCTCCTGGCTGTAGAAAACTAACTCTCCAAGATGATTGGCTGTCGGGACTCTGTCTGTTATAAAGTCAAACACGATCTGTTACCAGAGTCTCCTGGCTGTAGAAAAACTAACTCTCCAAGATGATTGGCTGTCGGGACTCTGTCTGTTATAAAGTCAAACACGATCTGTTACCAGAGCCTCCTGGCTGTAGAAAAACTAACTCTCCAAGATGATTGGCTGTCGGGACTCTGTCTGTTATAAAGTCAAACACGATCTGTTACCAGAGCCTCCTGGCTGTAGAAAAACTAACTCTCCAAGATGATTGGCTGTCGGGACTCTGTCTGTTATAAAGTCAAACACGATCTGTTACCAGAGCCTCCTGGCTGTAGAAAAACTAACTCTCCAAGATGATTGGCTGTCGGGACTCTGTCTGTTATAAAGTCAAACACGATCTGTTACCAGAGCCTCCTGGCTGTAGAAAAACTAACTCTCCAAGATGATTGGCTGTCGGGACTCTGTCTGTTATAAAGTCAAACACGATCTGTTACCAGAGTCTCCTGGCTGTAGAAAAACTAACTCTCCAAGATGATTGGCTGTCGGGACTCTGTCTGTTATAAAGTCAAACACGATCTGTTACCAGAGCCTCCTGGCTGTAGAAAAACTAACTCTCCAAGATGATTGGCTGTCGGGACTCTGTCTGTTATAAAGTCAAACACGATCTGTTACCAGAGTCTCCTGGCTGTAGAAAAACTAACTCTCCAAGATGATTGACTGTCGGGACTCTGTCTGTTATAAAGTCAAACACGATCTGTTACCAGAGTCTCCAAAGTCCCTTTATTTCATGTTTAATGAGGTTGGTTCTCCATAGTGACGGGACGAAGGAATGTGTCTGTGGCCTGAGATTTACAAGGGGCGTGGGGCCATAAAACCCCCCACATCTTCAGACCCACACATCTCTCCTCTGTTGGGGTTGAGAGATAATCTGTAGGGTTGTGGTCTCCTGTAACCTGACCTGATCAAGACAGTCATGACACCAATGACAGGTCATTGTTAAAAAATAGAAAAGAGTAGAGGGCCTAGAGAGCTGCCCTGCGGTACACCACACTTTACATGTTTGAAATTAGAGAAGCTTCCATTAAAGAACACCCTCTGAGTTCTATTAGATAGATAGCTCTGAATCCATGGTATGGCCGAAGGTTGAAAAGCCGTTTAACACAAGTTTTCTCACAGGTTTTCTCAACAACAGGTTATGGTCAGTAATATCAAAGCACTGACATATTTTTAGTTATTTCTTTTTTATTTCACCTTTATTTAACCACTACATCTCAATAGAAAACCATCTAAACTACATCACAATAGAAAAACATCTAAACTCCATCTCAATAGAAAACCATCTAAACTACATCTCAATAGAAAACCATCTAAACTACATCTCAATAGAAAACCATCTAAACTACATCTCAATAGAAAACCATCTAAACTACATCTCAATAGAACACCATCTAAACTACATCTCAATAGAAAACCATCTAAACTACATCTCAATAGAAAACCATCTAAACTACATCTCAATAGAAAACCATCTAAACTACATCTCAATAGAAAACCATCTAAACTACATCTCAATAGAAAACCATCTAAACTACATCTCAATAGAAAACCATCTAAACTACATCTCAATAGAAAACCATCTAAACTACATCTCAATAGAAAACCATCTAAACTACATCTCAATAGAACTCAATAGAAAACCATCTAAACTACATCTCAATAGAAAACCATCTAAACTACATCTCAATAGAAAACCATCTAAACTACACCTCAATAGAACTCAATAGAAAAACCATCTAAACTACATCCCAATAGAAAACCATCTAAACTACATCACAATAGAAAACCATCTAAACTACATCTCAATAGAAAACCATCTAAACTACATCTCAATAGAAAACCATCTAAACTACATCTCACTACATCTCAATAGAAAACCATCTAAACTACATCTCAATAGAAAACCATCTAAACTACATCTCAATAGAAAACCATCTAAACTACATCTCAATAGAAAACCATCTAAACTACATCTCAATAGAAAACCATCTAAACTACATCTCAATAGAAAACCATCTAAACTACATCTCAATAGAAAACCATCTAAACTACATCTCAATAGAAAACCATCTAAACTACATCTCAATAGAAAACCATCTAAACTACATCCCAATAGAAAACCATCTAAACTACATCTCAATAGAAAACCATCTAAACTACATCTCAATAGAAAATAATCTAAACTACATCTCAATAGAAAACCATCTAAACTACATCACAATAGAAAACCATCTAAACTACATCTCAATAGAAAACCATCTAAACTACATCACAATAGAAAACCATCTAAACTACATCTCAATAGAACACCATCTAAACTACATCTCAATAGAACACCATCTAAACTACATCACAATAGAAAACCATCTAAACTACATCTCAATAGAAAACCATCTAAATTACATCACAATAGAAAACCATCTAAACTACATCTCAATAGAAAACCATCTAAACTACATCTCACTACATCTCAATAGAAAACCATCTAAACTACATCTCACTACATCTCAATAGAAAACCATCTAAACTACATCTCAATAGAAAACCATCTAAACTACATCTCAATAGAAAACCATCTAAACTACATCACATTAGAAAACCATATATTTTTTAAATTGATTTAACCTTTATTTAACCAGGTAGGCAAGTTGAGAACAAGTTCTCATTTGCAACTGCTACCTGGCCAAGATAAAGAATAGCAATTCGACACATACAACAACACAGAGTTACACGTGGAATAAACAAAACATACAGTCAATAATACAGTAGAACAAAAGAAAACAAAAAGTCTATATACAGTGAGTGCAAATTAGGTGAGATACGGGAGTTAAGGCAATAAATAGGCCATGGTGGCAAAGTAATTACAATATAGAAATTAAAACACTGGAATGGTAGATGTGCAGAAGATCAATGTGCAAGTAGAGATACTGGGGTGCAAAGGAGCAAAATAAATAAATATGAGTATGGGGATGAGGTAGGTAGATAGATGGGCTGTTTACAGATAGGCTATGTACAGGTGCAGTGATCTCTGAGCTGCTCTGACAGCTGGTGCTTAAAGCTAGTGAGGGAGATGTGAGTCCCCAACTCCAGAGATTTCTGCAGTTCGTTCCAGTCATTGGCAGCAGAGAACTGGAAGGAAAGGCGGCCAAAGTGAGGAATTGGCTTTGGGGGTGACCAGTGAGATATACCTGCTGGAGCGCGTGCTACAGTGGTTGCTGCTATGGTGACCAGTGAGCTGAGATAAGGCGGGGCTTTACCTAGCAGAGACTCATAGATGACCTGGAGCCAGTGGGTTTGGTGACGAATATGTAGTGAGGGCCAGCCAATGAGAGCGTACAGATCGCAATGGTGGGTAGAATATGGGGCTTTGGTGACAAACCGGATGGCACTGTGATAGACTGCATCCAATTTGCTGAGTAGCGTGTTGGAGGCTATTTTGTAAATGACATCACTGAAGTCTAGGATCGGTAGGATGGTCAGTTTTACGGGGTTAAGTTTGGCAGCATGAGTGAAGGATGCTTTGTTGCCGAAATAGGAAGCCGATTCTAGATTTAACTTTGAATCGGAGATGTTTGATGTGAGTCTGGAAGGAGAGTTTACAGTCTAACCAGACACCCAGGTATTTGTAGTTGTCCACGTATTCTAAGTCAGAGCCATCCAGATCTAACAGTACAGGTCCCACAATCTTCTTCTCGTGATCTATTTCTTTCAACCAATCATCAGTCATGTGTGTCAGTACCATACACATTGAGTGCTCTTCTCTATAAGCATGCTTTAAGTCTTGTTCATTTTGAAAGAAATAACATTGAATTTGGTTAAACACCATTTTTTTCAGCAGTTTGCTAAGAGCTGGCAGCAAGCTGATTAAGTTTGCTCTTCGAACCAGTAAAGGCAGCTGTACCACTCTTGGGTGGCGGAATGACTTTGCCTTCCCTCCAGGCCTGAGGACAAAGACTTTCCTCTGGGCTCAGATTAAAGATATGACAGATAGGAGTGACTATAGAGTCAGCTACCATCCTCAGTAGCTTTCCATCATGGCAATGTCAGGAGGTTTGTCATTATTGATCAATAAATAAAATAATCTACCTCCCCCACACTAACTTTACAACATTAAAATATGCAAAGCTTTTCTTTCATCATTTGTAATTCTTATGCATGAATATGAAGGCTCGCTGTTCGTTGTTGGCATTTCCTGCCTACATTTTCCCACGTTGCCAATGAAGTGATCATTAAAATAATTGGCAACATCAAATGGCTTTGTGATGAATAAGCCATCTGATTCGCTGAAAAGATGCGGTTGAATTTGTCTTTCTGACCATAATGTCATTTAAAGTTCTAAGTTTTTTTCCATCGTTCTTTATATCATTGATCTTGGCTTCATTAATACAGTCTCTTCTTCTTCTGGGTTGAGTTTCGTCACATCATTTCTCCATGTGCAGTAAGTCAGCCAGTCAGATGTACAGCCAGACTTATTAGCCACTTCCGGCAGGGTAGCCTAGTGGTTAGAGCGTTGGACTAGTAACCGGAAGGTTGCAAGTTCAAATCCCCGAGCTGACAAGGTACAAATCTGTCGCTCTGCCCCCTGAACAGGCAGTTAACCCACTGTTCCCAGGCCGTCATTGAAAATAAGAATTTGTTCTTAACTGACTTGCCTAGTTAAATAAAGGTAAAATAAACATTTAAAAAAAATACAAATTCTTACAACCATGCAGGTTTGTTCAATTCCTCATCAATCCATGGAGCCTTAACGGTTTTCCAACAGGAAGTGAATTAACAGGTGCATGTTTATCAGCACGTGGCTCTTTAGACACTGTTAGATGGTGTCATGTTGTTGTGGGTTGAATCACTTGACCGGGGTTATTACTAGGTGGTCACATGTTGTGATGTTGACAAATGTGTGTCTTTGCATGTGCTCTCTCATAGCATCATAAAGGCTATACTCAGACAATTACTATAGACATGTAATCCCATGGCTTTTTATTAATTCATTCATTTAACTAGGCTAGTCAGTTAGGAATAAATTCTTATTTTACAATGACGGCGTACTCCGGCCAAACCCTCCGCTAACCCGGACGACGCTGGGCCAATTGTGCGTGGCTCTAGCTTCCTACCTGCCTGCCTGCTTTTACACTCTCTATCAGTCTATCAGTCCCGTGTCAGTCCAGTGTCAGTCCCGTGTCAGTACAGTGTCAGTCCCGTGTCAGTCCCGTGTCAGTCCCGTGTCAGTCCAGTGTCAGTCCCATGTCAGTCCCTTGTCAGTCCGTGTCAGTCCCGTGTCAGTCCCGTGTCAGTCCTGTGTCAGTCCCGTGTCAGTCCTGTGTCAGTCCCGTGTCAGTCCTGTGTCAGTCCCGTGTCAGTCCAGTGTCAGTCCAGTGTCAGTCCCGTGTCAGTCCCGTCAGTCCCGCGTCAGTCCCGTCAGTCCAGTGTCAGTCCCGTCAGTCAGTGTCAGTCCCGTGTCAGTCCAGTGTCAGTCCCGTGTCAGTCCCGTGTCAGTCCCGTGTCAGTCCAGTGTCAGTCCTGTGTCAGTCCAGTGTCAGTCCAGTGTCAGTCCCGTGTCAGTCCAGTGTCAGTCCAGTGTCAGTCCCGTGTCAGTCCCGCGTCAGTCCCGCGTCAGTCCCTTGTCAGTCCCGTGTCAGTACAGTGTCAGTCCCGTGTCAGTCCAGTGTCAGTCCCGTGTCAGTCCAGTGTCAGTCCCATGTCAGTCCCTTGTCAGTCCCGTGTCAGTCCCGTGTCAGTCCCGTGTAAGTCCCGTGTAAGTCTTGTGTCAGTCCTGTGTCAGTCTTGTGTCAGTCCAGTGTCAGTCCCATGTCAGTCCCTTGTCAGTCCCGTGTCAGTCCTGTGTCAGTCCCGTGTCAGTCCTGTGTCAGTCCCGTGTCAGTCCAGTGTCAGTCCAGTGTCAGTCCCGTCAGTCCCGCGTCAGTCCCGCGTCAGTCCAGTGTCAGTCCCGCGTCAGTCCAGTGTCAGTCCCGTGTCAGTCCAGTGTCAGTCCCGTGTCAGTCCAGTGTCAGTCCCGTGTCAGTCCAGTGTCAGTCCTGTGTCAGTCCAGTGTCAGTCCAGTGTCAGTCCCGTGTCAGTCCAGTGTCAGTCCAGTGTCAGTCCCGTGTCAGTCCCGTGTCAGTCCCGTGTCAGTCCCGTGTCAGTCCCGTGTCAGTCCAGTGTCAGTCCAGTGTCAGTCCCGTGTCAGTCCCGCGTCAGTCCCGCGTCAGTCCCGCGTCAGTCCAGTGTCAGTCCCGCGTCAGTCCAGTGTCAGTCCCGTGTCAGTCCAGTGTCAGTCCCGTGTCAGTCCCGTGTCAGTCCCGTGTCAGTCCAGTGTCAGTCCTGTGTCAGTCCCGTGTCAGTCCAGTGTCAGTCCCGTGTCAGTCCAGTGTCAGTCCCGTGTCAGTCCCGTGTCAGTCCCACGTCAGTCCCGTGTCAGTCTTGTGTCAGTCCAGTGTCAGTCCCGTGTCAGTCCAGTGTCAGTCCAGTGTTCAGTCCAGTGTCAGTCCCGTGTCAGTCTTGTGTCAGTCCAGTGTTCAGTCCAGTGTCAGTCCCACGTCAGTCCCGTGTCAGTCCAGTGTCAGTCCCGTGTCAGTCTTATCAGTCCCGTGTCAGTCCAGTGTCAGTCCCGCGTCAGTCCAGTGTCAGTCCAGTGTCAGTCCTGTGTCAGTCCCGTGTCAGTCCCGTGTCAGTCCAGTGTCAGTCCTGTGTCAGTCCCGTGTCAGTCCAGTGTCAGTCCTGTGTCAGTCCAGTGTCAGTCCCGTGTCAGTCCCGTGTCAGTCCCGTGTCAGTCCCGTGTCAGTCCAGTGTCAGTCCCGTGTCAGTCCCGCGTCAGTCCCGCGTCAGTCCAGTGTCAGTCCCGTGTCAGTCCAGTGTCAGTCCCGTGTCAGTCCCGTGTCAGTCCAGTGTCAGTCCCGTGTCAGTCCCGTGTCAGTCCAGTGTCAGTCCCGTGTCAGTCCAGTGTCAGTCCCGTGTCAGTCCCGTGTCAGTCCAGTGTCAGTCCAGTGTCAGTCCCACGTCAGTCCCACGTCAGTCCCGTGTCAGTCCCGTGTAAGTCTTGTGTCAGTCCCGTGTCAGTCCTGTGTCAGTCCCGTGCCAGTCCCGTGTCAGTCCCGTGTCAGTCCCGTGTCAGTCCAGTGTCAGTCCCGTGTCAGTCCCGTGTCAGTCCAGTGTCAGTCCAGTGTCAGTCCCACGTCAGTCCCACGTCAGTCCCGTGTCAGTCCCGTGTCAGTCCAGTGTTCAGTCCAGTGTCAGTCCCGTGTCAGTCCTGTGTCAGTCCAGTGTCAGTCCCGTGTCAGTCCCATTCTACGTCAGTCCGTGTCAGTCCCGTGTCAGTCCAGTGTCAGTCCCTTGCGTCAGTCCAGTGTCAGTCCAGTGTCAGTCCTGTGTCAGTCCCGTGTCAGTCCCGTGTCAGTCCCGTGTCAGTCCAGTGTCAGTCCTGTGTCAGTCCCGTGCCAGTCTTGTGTCAGTCCAGTGTCAGTCCAGTGTCAGTCCCGTGTCAGTCCAGTGTCAGTCCAGTGTCAGTCCAGTGTCAGTCCCGTGTCAGTCCCGTGTAAGTCTTGTGTCAGTCCAGTGTCAGTCCAGTGTCAGTCCCGTGTCAGTCCAGTGTCAGTCCAGTGTCAGTCCAGTGTCAGTCCAGTGTCAGTCCCGTGTCAGTCCCGTGTCAGTCCAGTGTCAGTCCCGTGTCAGTCCAGTGTCAGTCCCGTGTCAGTCCCGTGTCAGTCCAGTGTCAGTCCCGCGTCAGTCCCGTGTCAGTCCCGTGTCAGTCCAGTGTCAGTCCCACGTCAGTCCCGTGTCAGTCCCGTGTCAGTCCCGTGTCAGTCCTGTGTCAGTCCCGTGTCAGTCCCGTGTCAGTCCCGTGTCAGTCCCGTGTCAGTCCAGTGTCAGTCCCGTGTCAGTCCAGTGTCAGTCCAGTGTTCAGTCCAGTGTCAGTCCCGTGTCAGTCTTGTGTCAGTCCAGTGTTCAGTCCAGTGTCAGTCCCACGTCAGTCCCGTGTCAGTCCAGTGTCAGTCCCGTGTCAGTCTTATCAGTCCCGTGTCAGTCCAGTGTCAGTCCCGTCAGTCCAGTGTCAGTCCAGTGTCAGTCCTGTGTCAGTCCCGTGTCAGTCCCGTGTCAGTCCCGTGTCAGTCCAGTGTCAGTCCTGTGTCAGTCCCGTGTCAGTCCAGTGTCAGTCCTGTGTCAGTCCAGTGTCAGTCCAGTGTCAGTCCCGTGTCAGTCCCGTGTCAGTCCCGTGTCAGTCCAGTGTTCAGTCCAGTGTCAGTCCCACGTCAGTCCCGTGTCAGTCCAGTGTCAGTCCCGTGTCAGTCTTATCAGTCCCGTGTCAGTCCAGTGTCAGTCCCGCGTCAGTCCAGTGTCAGTCCAGTGTCAGTCCTGTGTCAGTCCCGTGTCAGTCCCGTGTCAGTCCCGTGTCAGTCCCGTGTCAGTCAGTGTCAGTCCTGTGTCAGTCCCGTGTCAGTCCAGTGTCAGTCCTGTGTCAGTCCAGTGTCAGTCCAGTGTCAGTCCCGTGTCAGTCCCGTGTCAGTCCCGTGTCAGTCCCGTGTCAGTCCAGTGTCAGTCCCGTGTCAGTCCCGTGTCAGTCCCGTGTCAGTCCCGTGTCAGTCCCGTGTCAGTCCCGTGTCAGTCCCGTGTCAGTCCCGTGTCAGTCCCGTGTCAGTCCCACGTCAGTCCCACGTCAGTCCCGCGTCAGTCCCGCGTCAGTCCCGCGTCAGTCCCGTGTCAGTCCCGTGTCAGTCCAGTGTCAGTCCCGCGTCAGTCCAGTGTCAGTCCCTGTCAGTCCAGTGTCAGTCCCGCATCAGTCCCGTGTCAGTCCCGTGTCAGTCCCGTGTCAGTCCAGTGTCAGTCCCGCGTCAGTCCCGTGTCAGTCCCGTCAGTCCCACGTCAGTCCGTGTCAGTCCGTGTCAGTCCCGTGTCAGTCTCGTGTCAGTCCAGTGTCAGTCCCGTGTCAGTCCCGTGTCAGTCCAGTGTCAGTCCCGTGTCAGTCCAGTGTCAGTCCCGTGTCAGTCCAGTGTCAGTCCCGTGTCAGTCCTGTGTCAGTCCACTGTACTCTAAGCTTTGCTGTGTCGTGTAAAGGAGCAGTGTGATAACAGAAGAGAAACCACACAGTGTGTCTAGAGAGTAGGAGCATGGTGAGGTGACTATGGCAACCAGGCCTTCTACATTCTACCGGGGTTGTAATGAACACGGCCATGTTCCCTTGGCTTTCTCAGCGGGCGTGGGTTCTAAAGACACACACACACACACACACACACAAACAAGTACACTCCCACACACACACACACCATGACTTACTGTGAGTTCGGACGTAAGTCCCAGTGTCTACCTGACACCAGTAGGAGGGGAATGTTATGGAGTATAATATACCACCTGACACCAGTAGGAGGGGAATGTTATGGAGTATAATATACCACCTGACACCAGTAGGAGAGGAATGTTATGGAGTATAATATACCACCTGACACCAGTAGGAGAGGAATGTTATGGAGTATAATATACCACCTGACACCAGTAGGAGGGGAATGTTATGGAGTATAATATACCACCTGACACCAGTAGGGGGAATGTATAATAATATACCACCTGACACCAGTAGGAGGGGGAATGTTATGGAATAATATACCACCTGACACCAGTAGGAGAGGAATGTTATGGATATAATATACCACCTGACACCAGTAGGAGGGGAATGTTATGGAGTATAATATACCACCTGACACCAGTAGGAGGGAATGTTATGGAGTATAATATACCACCTGACACCAGTAGGAGGGGAATGTTATGGAGTATAATATACCACCTGACACCAGTAGGAGGGGAATGTTATGGAGTATAATATACCACCTGACACCAGTAGGAGGGGTTATGGAGTATGTTATGGAGTATAATATAATATACCACCTGACACCAGTAGGAGGGGAATGTTATGGATTATAATATACCACCTGACACCAGTATAATATAATATACCACCTGACACCAGTAGGAGGGGAATGTTATGGATTATAATATACCACCTGACACCAGTAGGAGGGGAATGTTATGGATTATAATATACCACCTGACACCAGTAGGAGGGGAATGTTATGGATAGGAGGGGAAATTTATGGAGTATAATATACCACCTGACACCAGTAGGAGGGAATGTTATGGAGTATAATATACCACCTGACACCAGTAGGAGGGAATGTTATGGAGTATAATATACCACCTGACACCAGTAGGAGGGGAATGTTATGGAGTATAATATACCACCTGACACCAGTAGGAGGGGAATGTTATGGAGTATAATATACCACCTGACACCAGTAGGAGAGGAATGTTATGTAGGAGTATAATATACCACCTGACACCAGTAGGAGGAATGTTATGGAGTATAATATACCACCTGACACCAGTAGGAGTAGGAGGGAATGTTATGGAGTATAATATACCACCTGACACCAGTAGGAGGGGAATGTTATGACACCAGTAGTATAATATACCACCTGACACCAGTAGGAGGGGAATGTTATGGAGTATAATATACCACCTGACACCAGTAGGATAATATACCACCTGACACCAGTAGGAGGGGAATGTTATGGAGTATAATATACCACCTGACACCAGTAGGAGGGAATGTTATGGAGTATAATATACCACCTGACACCAGTAGGAGGGGAATGTTATGGAGTATAATATACCACCTGACACCAGTAGGAGGGAATGTTATGGAGTATAATATACCACCTGACACCAGTAGGAGGGAATGTTATGGAGTATAATATACCACCTGACACCAGTAGGAGGGGAATGTTATGGAGTATAATATACCACCTGACACCAGTAGGAGAGGAATGTTATGGAGTATAATATACCACCTGACACCAGTAGGAGAGGGAGTAATGTTATGGAGTATAATATACCACCTGACACCAGTAGGAGGGGAATGTTATGGAGTATAATATACCACCTGACACCAGTAGGAGAGGAATGTTATGGAGTATAATATACCACCTGACACCAGTAGGAGGGAATGTTATGGAGTATAATATACCACCTGACACCAGTAGGAGAGGAATGTTATGGAGTATAATATACCACCTGACACCAGTAGGAGGGAATGTTATGGAGTATAATATACCACCTGACACCAGTAGGAGGGGAATGTTATGGACTATAATATACCACCTGACACCAGTAGGAGGGAATGTTATGGAGTATAATATACCACCTGACACCAGTAGGAGGGGAATGTTAATATAATTATGGAGTATAATATAATATACCACCTGACACCAGTAGGAGGGGAATGTTATGGAGTATAATATACCACCTGACACCAGTAGGAGGGGAATGTTATGGAGTATAATATACCACCTGACACCAGTAGGAGGGGAATGTTATAATAATATACCACCTGACACCAGTAGGAGGTTATGAATGTTATGGAGTATAATATACCACCTGACACCAGTAGGAGTAGGAATGTTATGGAGTATAATATACCACCTGACACCAGTAGGAGAGGAATGTTATGGAGTATAATATACCACCTGACACCAGTAGGAGGGGAATGTTATGGAGTATAATATACCACCTGACACCAGTAGGAGGGGAATGTTATGGAGTATAATATACCACCTGACACCAGTAGGAGGGGAATGTTATGGAGTATAATATACCACCTGACACCAGTAGGAGGGGAATGTTATGGAGTTTTAAGTCCATTTTGTTGTCTTGTGGTCCCTTGATGTGTGTGTGTGTGTGTGTGTGTGTGTGTGTGTGTGTGTGTGTGTGTGTGTGTGTGTGTGTGTGTGTGTGTGTGTGTGTGTGGTGTGTGTGTGTGTGTGTGTGTGTGTGTCTTCAAACCCCTTTACATGACCGTTGTGATCATTGTGTGTTTCCAGATCCCTTACTTAGCTGATGGAGTTCGTATCCATGGAGAGAAAGTGTCTGAGGCTCTGAGGCCTTTCCATGACCGCCTGGAGGCCTGCTTCAAACAGCTCAGAGAGAAAGTGGAGAAACAGTACGGAGTCAAGACACTGGTAATATCTCTCTTCTCCTCTCGTCTCTCTTCTCCTCACATCTCGTCTCCTCTCCTCTCTTCTCGTCTCCTCTCCTCTCTTCTCCTCTTGTCTCCTCTGCTCTCTTCTCGTCTCCTCTCCTCTCTTCTCCTCTCCTCTCTTCTCCTCTTGTCTCCTCTCGTCTCCTCTCCTCTCCTTTCTTCTCCTCTCGTCTCCTCTCTTCTCCTCTCCTCTCGTCTCCTCTCCTCTCTTCTCCTCTCGTCTCCTCTCCTCTCTTCTCCTCTCGTCTCCTCTCCTCTCTTCTCCTCTCTTCTCCTCTCCTCTCTTCTCCTATCCTCTCGTCTCCTCTCTTCTCCTCTCGTCTCCTCTTTCCTATGCACTCTTCTCCATTCTCCTCTCTCTTCTCCTCTCTTCTCCTCTCTCCTATGCTCTCGTCTCCTCTCTTCTCATCTCTCCTCTTTTCCGCTCTTTTCCGCTCTCTTCTCCTCTCTTCTCCTCTCTCCTATGCTCTCGTCTCATCTTTCCTCTTCTCTGTTCTCCTCTTCTCCCTTCTCTTCCTCTCTTCTCTGCTCTCCTCTCTTCTCTTCTCCTTTCTTCCTGTCTACTTCTTCTCTTTCTCTGTCCTATTTCCTCCTCTCCTCTCATCTCATCCTACTCTCTCCTACTCATTTTAAATTGACATGTTAGTAATATAGCAGACACTCTTAGCCAGTGCCACTTACAGTTAGTGCATTCATCTCCAGATAGCTTGGTGAGACAACCACATATCACAGTTAGTGCATTCATCTCCAGATAGCTAGGTGAGACAACCACATATCACAGTTAGTGCATTCATCTCCAGATAGCTAGGTGAGACAACCACATATCACAGTTAGTGCATTCATCTCCAGATAGCTAGGTGAGACAACCACATATCACAGTTAGTGCATTCATCTCCAGATAGCTAGGTGAGACAACCACATATCACAGTTAGTGCATTCATCTCCAGATAGCTAGGTGAGACAACCACATATCACAGTTAGTGCATTCATCTCCAGATAGCTAGGTGAGACAACCACATATCACAGTTAGTGCATTCATCTCCAGATAGCTTGGTGAGACAACCACATATCACAGGCATAGAAAGTAGATTTTCCCTCAATAACGTAGCTGTCAGTAGAGTCCGAGTTGTCAGTAGAGTCTGAGCTGTCAGTAGAGTCCCAGCTGTCAGTAGAGTCCCAGCTGTCAGTAGAGTCCCAGCTGTCAGTAGAGTCCCAGCTGTCAGTAGAGTCCCAGCTGTCAGTAGAGTCCCAGCTGTCAGTAGAGTCCCAGCTGTCAGTAGAGTCCCAGCTGTCAGTAGAGTCCCAGCTGTCAGTAGAGTCCCAGCTGTCAGTAGAGTCCGAGCTGTCAGTGGAGTCCGAGCTGTCAGTGGAGTCCGAGCTGTCAGTAGAGTCCGAGCTGTCAGTGGAGTCCGAGCTGTCAGTGGAGTCCGAACTGTCAGTGGAGTCCGAGCTGTCTGTAGAGTTCGAGCTGTCAGTACAGTCCGATCTGTCAGTAGAGTCCGAGCTGTCAGTAGAGTCCGAGCTGTCAGAAGAGTCCGAGCTGTCAGTAGAGTCCGGGCTGTCAGTAGAGTCCGGGCTGTCAGTAGAGTCCGAGCTGTCAGGAGAGTCCGAGCTGTCAGGAGAGTCCGAGCTGTCAGGAGAGTCCGAGCTGTCAGTAGAGTCCGAGCTGTCAGGAGAGTCCGGGCTGTCAGTAGAGTCCGAGCTGTCAGTAGAGTCCGGGCTGTCAGTAGAGTCCGAGCTGTCAGTAGAGTCCGAGCTGTCAGTAGAGTCAGGGCTGTCAGTAGAGTCAGAGCTGTCAGAAGAGTCAGAGCTGTCAGAGCTGTCAGGAGAGTCCGAGCTGTCAGGGGTGGGGAGGCTCAAGTGAAAGGAGTGTGAGAAGGAGGATTATTTAAGATACTATTTGAAGAGGGCGGGTTTCAGATGTTTTCAGAAGATGGGCAGGTACTCTGCTGTCCTCGCTTCAGGGGGAAGCTGGTTCCACCATTGGGGTGCCAGGAAGGACAGAGAAGAGCTTGGACTGGGTTGAGTGGGAGCTGCCCTCCCTTAGGGGTGGGAGGGCCTAGAGACCAGAGGTTGCAGATAGAGTGTTCGGGGTGTTGAGTTTGAGCAGAGCCTGAAGGCAGGGAGGGAGAGCTGCCCTCCCGTAGGGGTGGGAGGGCCTAGAGACCAGAGGTGGCAGATAGAGTGTTCGGGGTGTTGAGTTTGAGCAGAGCCTGAAGGTAGGGAGGGAGAGCTGCCCTCCCGTAGGGGTGGGAGGGCCTAGAGACCAGAGGTGGCAGATAGAGTGTTTGGGGTGTTGAGTTTGAGCAGAGCCTGAAGGTAGGGAGGGAGAGCTGCCCTCCCGTAGGGGTGGGAGGGCCTAGAGACCAGAGGTGGCAGATAGAGTGTTTGGGGTGTTGAGTTTGAGCAGAGCCTGAAGGTAGGGAGGGAGAGCCCTCCCGTAGGGGTGGGAGGGCCTAGAGACCAGAGGTGGCAGATGGGGTGTTGAGTTTGAGCAGAGCCTGAAGGTAGGGAGGAGCAGTTCCTCTTGAGCTACTGCTTCTCTCTCCTCTCCTGTTGTTGGCCCATTAAAAAGTGTCCCTGGATTTATTTCCTCGAACAGACTGTTATGCCATCACCTGCAGTGTTGTCAAAATGATGGGCACAATGAGGATTATTTTACACCTACGTTTTATGTGATAACATGGTTTGTTGTTGACGCATGGAGAGAACAGAACAGACTGACCGTGACTCAGTATTTCAGGTCCTTCTCTCCATCTCCCCAAGTACAGACATGATATTTGTGGTCTTCCTGAACAACACTCTATTGTGTCCTGTTCTTCTCAGAGTCATTCCTACTGTAGCTGGGACACAATGCTGCAGGCAGTGTTACCTGCCAGACCCTGGGTCAGTTCAGTATGGAAGAGCACACACACACTGAATCACCCCTAGACATGGATCTATAGATGCTATTAACTAACACTGATGGGAGGAGGAGGGTATTGATCACTCAAAGATAGGAGGAGGAGGAGGGTATTGATCACTCAAAGATAGGAGGAGGAGGGTATTGATCACTCAAAGATAGGAGGAGGAGGGTATTGATCACTCAAAGATAGGAGGAGGAGGAGGGTATTGATCACACAAAGATAGGAGGAGGAGGAGGAGGAGGGTATTGATCACACAAAGGTAGGAGGAGGGTATTGATCACTCAAAGATAGGAGGAGGAGGAGGGTATTGATCACTCAAAGATAGGAGGAGGAGGGTATTGATCACTCAAAGATAGGAGGAGGAGGGTATTGATCACTCAAAGATAGGAGGAGGAGGAGGGTATTGATCACTCAAATATAGGAGGAGGAGGAGGGTATTGATCACTCAAAGATAGGAGGAGGAGGAGGAGGGTAATGATCACTCAAAGATAGGAGGAGGAGGAGGAGGGTATTGATCACTCAAAGATAGGAGGAGGAGCAGGGTATTGATCACTCAAAGATAGGAGGAGGGTATTGATCACTCAAAGATAGGAGGAGGAGGAGCGTATTGATCACTCAAAGATAGGAGGAGGAGGGTATTGATTACTCAAAGATAGGAGGAGGAGGAGGAGGTATTGATCACTCAAAGATAGGAGGAGGGTATTGATCACTCAAAGATAGGAGGAGGAGGAGGGTATTGATCACTCAAAGATAGGAGGAGGGGAGGGTATTGAGCACTCAAAGATAGGAGGAGGGTATTGATCACTCAAAGATAGGAGGAGGAGGATATTGATCACTCAAAGATAGGAGGAGGAGGAGTGTATTGATCACTCAAAGATAGGAGGAGGGGGTATTGATCACTCAAAGATAGGAGGAGGAGGAGGGTATTGATCACTCAAAGATAGGAGGAGGGGAGGGTATTGATCACTCAAAGATTGGAGGAGGTGGAGGGTATTGATCACTCAAAGATAGGAGGAGGAGGAGGAGGGTGATCACTCAAAGATAGGAGGAGGAGGGTATTGATCACTCAAAGATAGGAGGAGGGGAGGGTATTGATCACTCAAAGATAGGAGGAGGAGGAGGGTATTGATCACTCAAAGATAGGAGGAGGGGGGTATTGATCACTCAAAGATAGGAGGAGGGGGAGGTATTTATCACTCAAAGATAGGAGGAGGAGGAGGGTATTGATCACTCAAAGATAGGAGGAGGGTATTGATCACTCAAAGATAGGAGGAGGGGAGGGTATTGATCACTCAAAGATAGGAGGAGGAGGAGGGTATTGATCACTCAAAGATAGGAGGAGGGGAGGGTATTGATCACTCAAAGATATGAGGAGGAGGAGGGGTATTGATCACTCAAAGATAGGAGGAGGGGGAAGGTATTGATCACTTAAAGATAGGAGGAGGAGGAGGGTATTGATCACTCAAAGATAGGAGGAGGAGGAGGGTATTGATCACTCAAAGATAGGAGGAGGAGGAGGGTATTGAGCACTCAAAGATAGGAGGGGGGGTATTGATCACTCAAAGATAGGAGGAGGAGGATATTGATCACTCAAAGATAGGAGGAGGGGGGAGGGTATTGATCACTCAAAGATAGGAGGAGGAGGAGTGTATTGATCACTCAAAGATAGGAGCAGGGTATTGATCACTCAAAGATAGGAGGAGGAGGGTATTGATCACTCAAAGATAGGAGGAGGGGAGGGTATTGATCACTCAAAGATAGGAGGAGGTGGAGGGTATTGATCACTCAAAGATAGGAGGAGGAGGAGGAGGGTATTGATCACTCAAAGATAGGAGGAGGAGGGTATTGATCACTCAAAGATAGGAGGAGGGGAGGGTATTGATCACTCAAAGATAGGAGGAGGAGGAGGGTATTGATCACTCAAAGATAGGAGGAGGGTATTGATCACTCAAAGATAGGAGGAGGGGAGGGTATTGATCACTCAAAGATAGGAGGAGGAGGAGGGTATTGATCACTCAAAGATAGGAGGAGGAGGAGGGTATTGATCACTCAAAGATAGGAGGAGGGTATTTATCACTCAAAGATAGGAGGAGGGGGAGGGTATTGATCACTCAAAGATAGGAGGAGGAGGAGGAGGGTATTGATCACTCAAAGATAGGAGGAGGAGGAGGAGGGTATTGATCACTCAAAGATAGGAGGAGGGGGAGGGTATTGATCACTCAAAGATAGGAGGAGGAGGAGGGTATTGATCACTCAAAGATAGGAGGAGGGGAGGGTATTGATCACTTAAAGATAGGAGGAGGAGGAGGGTATTGATCACTCAAAGATATGAGGAGGAGGAGGGTATTGATCACTCAAAGATAGGAGGAGGAGGGTATTGATCACTCAAAGATAGGAGGAGGGGAGGGTATTGATCACTCAAAGATAGGAGGAGGAGGAGGGTATTGATCACTCA